>NC_091162.1:37199723-37357223 GCF_040958095.1 Procambarus clarkii
GCAGCAGCACCATCCCCAGCAGCAGCACCACCACCAGCAGCAGCACCACCTCCAGCAGCAGCACCACCAGCAGCAGCACCATCCCCAGCAGCAGCACCACCTCCAGCAGCACCATCCCCAACAGCAGCACCACCTCCAGCAGCACCACCACCACCAGCAGCACCATCTCCAGCAGCAGCACCACCTCCAGCAGCAGCACCACCTCCAGCAGCAGCACCACCTCCAGCAGCAGCACCACCACCAGCAGCAGCACCACCACCAGCAGCAGCACCACGAGCACCAGCACCACCTCCAGCACCAGCACCACCTCCAGCAGCAGCACCACCACCAGCAGCAGCACCACCACCAGCACCATCTCCAGCAGCAGCACCACCACCAGCAGCAGCACCACCACCAGCAGCAGCACCATCTCCAGCAGCAGCACCACCTCCAGCAGCAGCAACACCTCCAGGAGCAGCACCACCTCCAGCAGCAGCACCATCCCCAGCAGCAGCACCACCTCCAGCAGCAGCACCACCTCCAGCAGCAGCACCACCACCAGCAGCAGCACCACCTCCAGCAGCAGCACCACCACCAGCAGCACCACCTCCAGCAGCACCACCACCTCCAGCAGCACCACCACCACCAGCAGCAGCACCACCAGCAGCAGCACCACCTCCAGCACCAGCACCACCTCCAGCAGCAGCACCACCACCAGCAGCACCACCTCCAGCAGCAGCACCACCTCCAGCAGCAGCACCACCTCCAGCAGCAGCACCACCTCCAGCAGCTGCACCACCTTCACCACCAGCAGCACCACCTTCAGCAGCAGCACCTCCACCAGCAACAGCATCACCAGCAGCACCACCTCCAGCACCAGCACCACCTCCAGCAGCAGCACCACCTCCAGAAGCACCACCACCAGCAGCAGCACCATCCCCAGCAGCAGCACCACCACCAGCAGCAGCACCACCTCCAGCAGCAGCACCATCCCCAGCAGCAGCACCACCTCCAGCAGCACCATCCCCAGCAGCAGCACCACCTCCAGCAGCACCACCACCACCAGCAGCACCATCTCCAGCAGCAGCACCACCTCCAGCAGCAGCACCACCTCCAGCAGCAGCACCACCTCCACCAGCAGCACCACCACCAGCAGCAGCACCACCACCAGCAGCAGCACCACCACTAGCAGCAGCACCACCTCCAGCAGCAGCACCACCACCAGCAGCAGCACCACCACCAGCAGCAGCACCATCCCCAGCAGCAGCACCACCTCCAGCAGCACCAGCACCACCAGCATCAGCACCACCAGCAGCAGCACCACCTCCAGCACCAGCACCACCTCCAGCAGCAGCACCACCACCAGCAGCACCACCTCCAGCAGCAGCACCACCTCCAGCAGCAGCACCACCTCCAGCAGCAGCACCACCTCCAGCACCAGCACCACCTCCAGCAGCAGCACCACCTCCAGCAGCAGCACCACCTCCACCACCAGCAGCACCACCTTCAGCAGCAGCACCTCCATCAGCAACAGCATCACCAGCAGCACCACCTCCAGCACCAGCACCACCTCCAGCAGCAGCACCACCTCCACCACCAGCAGCACCACCTTCAGCAGCAGCACCTCCACCAGCAGCAGCATCACCAGCAGCACCACCTCCAGCAGCAGCACCAGCAGCACCACCTCCAGCACCAGCACCACCTCCAGCACCAGCACCACCTCCAGCAGCAGCACCACCTCCACCACCAGCAGCACCACCTTCAGCAGCAGCACCTCCACCAGCAGCAGCATCACCAGCAGCACCACCTCCAGCAGCAGCACCAGCAGCAGCACCACCTCCAGCACCAGCACCACCTCCAGCAGCAGCACCACCTCCACCAGCAGCACCACCTCCAGCAGCAGCACCACCTCCAGCAGCAGCACCACCTCCAGCAGCAGCACCACCTCCACCAGCAGCAGCACCACCTTCAGCAGCAGCACTTCCTTCAGCAGCAGCATCACCAGCAGCAGCACCACCTCCAGCAGCAGCACCACCTACAGCAGCAGCACCACCAGCGCCAGCAGCAGCACCACCTCCAGCACCAGCACCACCTCCAGCAGCAGCACCACCAGCACCAGCAGCAGCACCACCTCCAGCAGCAGCAGCACCACCACCACCACCAGCACCACCTCCAACAGCAGCACCGCCAGCAGCAGCACCACCTCCAGCAGCACCACCTCCAGCAGCAGCAGCACCACCACCAGCAGCAGCACCACCTCCAGCAGCAGCACCACCAGCAGCAGCACCACCTCCAGCATCAGCACCACCTCCAGCAGCAGCACCACCTCCAGCAGCAGCACCACCTCCAGCAACAGCACCACCTCCAGCAGCAGCACCACCTCCAGCAGCAGCACCACCAGCAGCAGCACCATCTCCAGCAGCAGCACCACCTCCAGCAGCAGCACCACCTCCAGCAGCAGCACCACCTCCAGCAGCAGCACCACCTCCAGCAGCAGCGCCACCTCCAGCAGCAGCACTACCTCCACGAGCAGCAGCACCACCTCCAGCAGCACCACCTCCAGCAGCAGCACCACCTCCACCAGCAGCAGCACCACCTCCAGCAGCAGCACCACCTCCAGCAGCAGCACCACCTCCAGCAGCAGCACCACCTCCAGCAGCAGCACCACCTCCAGCAGTAGCACCACCTCCAGCAGCAGCACCACCACCAGCAGCAGCACCACCTCCAGCAGCAGCACCACCTCCAGCAGCAGCACCACCTCCAGCAGCAGCACCACCACCAGCAGCAGCACCACCTCCAGCAGTAGCACCACCTCCAGCAGCAGCACCACCTCCAGCAGCAGCACCACCTCCAGCAGCAGCACCACCTCCACCAGCAGCACCACCAGCAGCACCAGCATCACCTCCAGCAGCAGCAGCACCTCCAGCAGCAGCAGCATCTCCAGCAGCAGCACCACCTCCAGCAGCAGCACCACCTCCAGCAGCAGCACCACCTCCACCAGCAGCACCACCTCCAGCAGCAGCAGCACCACCTCCAGCAGCAGCAGCACCACCTCCAGCAGCAGCAGCACCACCTCCAGCAGCAGCAGCACCTCCAGCAGCAGCAGCACCACCTCCAGCAGCAGCACCACCCCCAGCAGCAGCAGCATCACCGCCAGCAGCAGCAGCTGTACCCCCAGCAGCATCACCGCCAGCAGCAGCAGCATCACCGCCAGCAGCAGCAGCATCACCGCCAGCAGCAGCAGCTGTACCCCCAGCAGCAGCATCACCGCCAGCAGCAGCAGCATCACCGCCAGCAGCAGCAGCAGCATCACCGCCAGCAGCAGCAGCTGTACCCCCAGCAGAAGCATCACCGCCAGCAGCAGCAGCTGTACCCCCAGCAGCAGCATCACCGCCAGCAGCAGCAGCATCACCGCTAGCAGCAGCACCATCACCGCCAGCAGCAGCAGCTGTACCCCCAGCAGCAGCATCACCGCCAGCAGCAGCAGCAGTACCCCCAGCAGCAGTATCACCGCCAGCAGCAGCAGCATCACCGCCAGCAGAAGCACCATCACCGCCAGCAGCAGCAGCTGTACCCCCAGCAGCAGCATCACCGCCAGCAGCAGCAGCATCACCGCCAGCAGAAGCACCATCACCGGCAGCAGCAGCAGCTGTACCCCCAGCAGCAGCATCACCGCCAGCAGCAGCAGCATCACCGCCAGCAGCAGCACCATCACCGCCAGCAGCAGCAGCTGTACCCCCAGCAGCAGCATCACCACACCAGAGATGCTGCTGCTGGCCTCCCGCCATCGATCGCTGGAGCCTTTCTCAAGCGCTCGTCGCGGCTCCGACTTGGGCTTAATGCCGTGGAAATTGTTAAGAGTTTCAGGGATTGAGATTATGGCGGTGAGTTCGTGTACTTTGGGATGTTTGGTGAGTGTCGCTGCAGGGTACAGGCAGCTGTATCCCAATACCCGCAGTTTTGAGTGCGTTGGCGCGTGAGTGCGTGCGTGCGTGAGGCCGCCTGTTGGTGTGAGTGAAGACTCGGTTTCAGTTGTGGCGTGGCCCTTGTGCGAGGAGGAGTTCGTGCGTTGTGATGTGACCGAGCGGCCTTCTCCCTCCCCCCCGGCCCACATCTCCCACACCCACATCGCCATCACCACGCCCACCACACTGCCAGGGGCGTACTGTTTATGTGGGTGCGGCTCCAGAGGCACGTGTGTGGTGTCGACGAGGCCAAGAGGTCGCCCAGAGCCCGGCGGGCACCACACTTGGGTCTACACCGCTGCTAGAGTTTGATACGTGTGGGTGGTATGGCCGTGTGAAGCCCGCCCATCTACTGCCCAACACCGCCCAGTGTCGTGGGCGGCAGGTGAACACCCGGGTTGTGGGAGTGCACTCCGCCCACACCCTGGAAGAAAGTGGACTAGAGGTGGGATTACTCCACCACCACATGGCTGCTGGGCCCCACACACACGTGGACTCTGGCGTGTGGTGTGGCAGCTGTACAAGTGTGAGGAGGGTGAGCCAGGGTTGTGCACCAGTGTGAGCACCAGGCGGGCACCACCACACTCCTGGTCCTGAGTGCGTGCGTGTGTGAGCACTGTGCAGTATGCTCACCACGCCCGCCCCACACCACCCTTCACACCTAACTTGCACCAACGCCAGGCTCCTGGTGCTTGACGGTGTTGTGTCTCATGTACCTGTCTGAACAACGGCCGCCGTCCCGCTGGTCACCTCCTCCCCATGTTACTTGACCACCATCCCAGGCCTACTGCAGGCCCCCACTCACGCCACGTGACACGTAGCTCCGGGCTACGTGACAGCCACTGACAGTTGATGGCCATCGTCTTCTTACTTGAGGGCCAACTACATGCTACTTCAGGCCCGAGTTCCTCCCACCTGACGGCCGTCAACCTCAGCTGAAGACAGTTTATCAAGGCCAACTACATGCCATTACCTGGAGGCCAGCTACATGTTCCTTGAGGGTACGGAGGTGGAGGCGAGGTGGAGGCTGGTGCCGAGGATGAGGCATCACTGGAGGCTGTGGTGGAGGTCGTGTCCCCGCTGAGGGCGACAAAGGCTGCCGAAGACAGGTGTTGGCCTCCAGACTAGGATGTGAGGCAGACGCCAACACCACCAACATGGCAGCCAATTTAGGTAACATCACATAGTTATGGAGCAGTGATAGACCTGGTAAGACGATGGTAAAGGTGGAGCACACAACCGGAGAGGGATAACCGGCCAGTGCAGGAGGCGGGAAGTGGTGGAGGCAGGCCAGGGAAAGGTGGAGTGTAGGCTTAGTGCTGTGGCTTGTTCCGCTGTGTGAATATGGAGAGAGGCTGACACCCCGCGCACTCTTCACACACCTGTGTGGGTGTAACTGTGTAGTAGTGAGGGCTGTGTAGCCCGCTCCGAGTGCTTCAGTATGGTGAGGTGTACCCCGCCCCGAGTGTCACCGTAATAAGGGTTGAAATCAGTGTTTTCAAGTGTTATAATCATCAGTGCACTAGTTCCTTGCCCGCGGTCACCACCCGACTGATGACCTGTGAGCGCTGTGTTAGTGGCCTCAGAGGTGACGGGTGGTGTTGGTTAACGACCGTCACCGTGGCGCTGTCCCCGTCACACCCCCGACCATAGAACTCCTCCCCCCCCACTAACGACCCCCACAATGTCGGGTCGCAGGATGTGGGGTATGGGATCCAAAAAGCTGAGTGGGGAGGGTGGGCGGGTGCGCTACACCACCTGCCACGGCTCCAACGATGACGAACTGGAGGATATCGCCGTTGTCTCCAACCCTGACCCGGACCAGGTCAAGTACGGCTACGGCCCCATCACCGCCAATGGTCCCCGGGTCATTCCAGGTCAGTTACTGCCACGCGCCACCTCTCTTGGCGCCTCCGTACTGCTCTTTAACCACACTTTACATCCCTATCTGGCGCGTGTCGGAGTTACCTCGCTCCACCACACTCGCAAACAACACAAAATATGTCCATCACACCGCCTCGTATTCCTCCGGGTTACAGGTCATTTCCAGACAGTTGTGTGTGAGACAGGAAAGGAATCTTGCATAGATAAATTGTTCATTGCAGTAATTAATTTTTTAATTCCAGCTGAATTACACACAGTATATGGGGGGGGGGGGGGGTAGGTGAACTTACTCCCTCACAGCTTACCAACCCACTCCACGCGACTTGCTCTCATAATTATCAGAACATGCTAACTTTCATGAAAATAGCTTAGGCTTTAAGTTGTCAAAACTGCTCAAGCTTTCATTTCTAGACTTGAATGCCAGTTACTCGCTTTGGTATTCCTCAGACATCTGTTATGTATTGCGCCAAGTCGTTATATCAAAGGGGAACTTATTATTCCTCAACTAATGATGTTTATGTCAAAGTTACAGAACTATGAGGAATCTTGGGTAATGGTATGAGGCTACCTGAACTGCTCTCCACGCTTGACTTCTCTCTTAATATACCACACCTGACACATTGCTTGTGGTTCTTGTTCCGGCCACTGGACACACTGTTGTTGATAGTATTGCAGACAACGTGACGCACTGTTGTGGACAGTATTGCAGGGAACGTGACGCACTGTTGTGGACAGTATTGCAGGGAACGTGACGCACTGTTGTGGACAGTATTGCAGGGAACGTGACGCACTGTTGTGCATAGTATTGCAGGGAACTTGACACACTGTTATGGACAGTATTGCAGGGAACGTGACGCACTGTTGTGGACTGTATTGCAGGGAACGTGACACACTGTTGTGGACAGTATTGCAGGGAACGTGACGCACTGTTGTGCATAGTATTGCAGGGAACTTGACACACTGTTGTGGACAGTATTGCAGGGAACTTGACACACTGTTATGGACAGTATTGCAGGGAACGTGACGCACTGTTGTGCATAGTATTGCAGGGAACGTGACACACTGTTGTGGACAGTATTGCAGGGAACGTGACGCACTGTTGTGCATAGTATTGCAGGGAACGTGACACACTGTTGTGCATAGTATTGCAGGGAACGTGACGCACTGTTGTGGACAGTATTGCAGGGAACTTGACACACTGTTATGGACAGTATTGCAGGGAACTTGACACACTGTTATGGACAGTATTGCAGGGAACGTGACGCACTGTTGTGCATATTATTGCAGGGAACTTGACACACTGTTGTGGACAGTATTGCAGGGAACGTGACGCACTGTTGTGCATAGTATTGCAGGGAACTTGACACACTGCTGTGGACAGTATTGCTGGGAACTTGACACACTGTTATGGACAGTATTGCAGGGAACTTGACACACTGTTATGGACAGTATTGCAGGGAACGTGACGCACTGTTGTGCATAGTATTGCAGGGAACTTGACACACTGTTGTGGACAGTATTGCAGGGAACTTGACACACTGTTGTGGACAGTATTGCAGGGAACTTGACACACTGTTGTGCATAGTATTGCAGGGAACGTGACACACTGTTGTGCATAGTATTGCAGGGAACGTGACGCACTGTTGTGGACAGTATTGCAGGGAACTTGACACACTGTTATGGACAGTATTGCAGGGAACTTGACACACTGTTATGGACAGTATTGCAGGGAACGTGACGCACTGTTGTGCATATTATTGCAGGGAACTTGACACACTGTTGTGGACAGTATTGCAGGGAACGTGACGCACTGTTGTGCATAGTATTGCAGGGAACTTGACACACTGTTGTGGACAGTATTGCAGGGAACTTGACACACTGTTATGGACAGTATTGCAGGGAACTTGACACACTGTTATGGACAGTATTGCAGGGAACGTGACGCACTGTTGTGCATAGTATTGCAGGGAACTTGACACACTGTTGTGGACAGTATTGCAGGGAACTTGACACACTGTTGTGGACAGTATTGCAGGGAACTTGACACACTGTTGTGGACAGTATTGCAGGGAACGTGACACACTGTTGTGCATAGTATTGCAGGGAACTTGACACACTGTTGTGGACAGTATTGCAGGGAACGTGACACACTGTTGTGGACAGTATTGCAGGGAACTTGACACACTGTTGTGGACAGTATTGCAGGGAACGTGACACACTGTTGTGAATAGTATTGCAGGGAACTTGACACACTGTTGTGGACAGTATTGCAGGGAACTTGACACACTGTTGTGGACAGTATTGCAGGGAACTTGACACACTGTTGTGGACAGTATTGCAGGGAACTTGACACACTGTTGTGGACAGTATTGCAGGGAACGTGACACACTGTTGTGGACAGTATTGCAGGGAACTTGACACACTGTTGTGGACAGTATTGCAGGGAACTTGACACACTGTTGTGGACAGTATTGCAGGGAACGTGACACACTGTTGTGCATAGTATTGCAGGGAACTTGACACACTGTTGTGGACAGTATTGCAGGGAACTTGACGCACTGTTGTGGACAGTATTGCAGGGAACTTGACACACTGTTGTGGACAGTATTGCAGGGAACTTGACACACTGTTGTGGACAGTATTGCAGGGAACTTGACACACTGTTGTGGACAGTATTGCAGGGAACTTGACACACTGTTATGGACAGTATTGCAGGGAACGTGACACACTGTTATGGACAGTATTGCAGGGAACTTGACACACTGTTATGGACAGTATTGCAGGGAACTTGACACACTGTTGTGGACAGTATTGCAGGGAACTTGACACACTGTTGTGGACAGTATTGCAGGGAACTTGACACACTGTTGTGGACAGTATTGCAGGGAACTTTTCCAGGATACTTAAAAGTTTATGTTTTCCTAGAACGTTGAAACTTATTCTTCAACAGCCGAAGGTGTTGCACAAGAGACGTAGTGGTCAGGTCCACCTATAATGTTTAACGACTGGTCCCAGCAATACTTGTTTGGAGATATAAAGACAATTACATCAATTATAAAGAAAAATCCACTCAACGATAAAACCTGGGAATACTGCTAGTTATAATAATAATAATAATCTTTATTTAGGCAAAGGTACATACATAAAGAGATTTTACAAAGTTTGTTGGCTTTATAGATAAGAACTAGTACATACAATGCCTAAAGCCACTATTACGCAAAGCGTTTCGGGCAGTATTTTCGTTAACTTGAACCTACAGCTAATAGCTCAACATTATTTTGCAATCGATTTTCTGTAATAGTTAAGAATAACAACAGTATTGTTACACACAAAGAAGCAATTAATAACAAATACTTCATGAAAACGCTTCATGGTGGTATTTTTAAATACTTTTTGTATTAATTCTCGCAAAGCCTATTTTAATTTTTTGAAGGGCAAACGTTGTTGAAGGGGAGGAGGGAGGGAGGAGGGGCTCAGGCATATACAGTAACACTAAGAAATACAATTACAAGCAAAGTGAAGGATGAAGAGGTTTTACACCAGTGAACTTTCATGGAGTTTGTCAAACCAAAACATTTAGAATTCTGTTTCATTTTTAGGTGTGTTGCGTTGGTTAGAGCACAGGTTTGGCGAGTGTGTTTAGGAACATTGTGTTCCATGCTGACCTTACTCCTGCTGCTGACACTCTTGTGACACAGCTGCTGCTGCTGCTGACACTCTTGTGACACAGCTGCTGCTGCTGATGATACTCTTGTGACACAGCTGCTGTTGCTGCTGCTGCTCCTGACACTATAGTGACACAGCTGCTGCTGCTGCTGACACTCTTGTGACACAGCTGCTGCTGCTCCTGACACTATAGTGACACAGTTGCTGCTGCTGCTAATCCTGGCACTATAGTGACACAGCTGCTGCTGCTGCTCCTGACACTATAGTGACACAACTGCTGCTGGTGCTCCTGACACTATAGTGACACAACTGCTGCTGCTGCTCCTGACACTATAGTGACACAGCTGCTGCTCCTGACACTGTAGTGACAGCTGCTGCTGCTGACACTGTAGTGACACAGCTGCTGCTGCTGACACTCTAGTAACACTGCTGCTGCTGACACTGTAGTGACACAGCTGCTGCTGCTGCTGACACTCTAGTAACACATCTGCTGCTGACACTGTAGTGACACAGCTGCTGCTCCTCCTGCTGCTGACACTGTAGTAAAACAGCTGCTGCTGCTGACACTAGTGACACAGCTGCTGCTGCTGCTCCTGACACTCTTGTGACACAGCTGCTGCTGCTCCTGACACTTGTGACACAGCTGCTGCTGCTGCTGACACTCTTGTGACACAGCTGCTGCTGCTGCTCCTGACACTCTTGTGACACAGCTGCTGCTGCTGCTCCTGACACTCTTGTGACACAGCTGCTGCTGACACTCTTGTGACACAGCTGCTGCTGCTCCTGACACTATAGTGACACAGCTGCTGCTGACACTCTTGTGACACAGCTGCTGCTGCTCCTGACACTATAGTGACACAGCTGCTGCTGCTCCTGACACTATAGTGACACAGCTGCTGCTGCTCCTGACACTATAGTGACACAGCTGCTGCTGCTCCTGACACTATAGTGACACAGCTGCTGCTGCTGACACTCTTGTGACACAGCTGCTGCTGCTCCTGACACTATAGTGACACAGCTGCTGCTGCTGCTGCTGACACTCTTGTGACACAGCTGCTGCTGCTGCTCCTGACACTATAGTGACACAGCTGCTGCTGCTGCTGACACTCTTGTGACACAGCTGCTGCTGCTCCTGACACTATAGTGACACAGCTGCTGCTGCTGCTGCTGACACTCTTGTGACACAGCTGCTGCTGCTGCTCCTGACACTATAGTGACACAGCTGCTGCTGCTGATACTCTTGTGACACAGATGCTGCTGCTGCTCCTGACACTATAGTGACACAGCTGCTGCTACTGCTGACACTTTTGTGACACAGCTGCTGCTGCTGCTGCTGACACTCTTGTGACACAGCTGCTGCTGCTGCTGACACTCTTGTGACACAGTTGCTGATGCTGCTGCTGCTGCTCCTGACACTATAGGGACACAGCTGCTGCTGCTCCTGACACTATAGGGACACAGCTGCTGCTGCTCCTGACACTATAGGGACACAGCTGCTGCTGCTGCTCCTGACACTATAGTGACACAGCTGCTGCTGCTGCTCCTGACACTATAGTGACACAGCTGCTGCTGCTGCTGCTGACACTATAGAGACACAGCTGCTGCTCCTGACACTGTAGTGACAGCTGCTGCTGCTGACACTGTAGTGACACAGCTGCTGCTGCTGCTGCTGACACTCTAGTAACACAGCTGCTGCTCCTGCTGCTGCTGACACTGTAGTGACACAGCTACTGCTGACACTCTAGTAACACAGCTGCTGCTCCTGCTGCTGCTGACACTGTAGTGACACAGCTGCTGCTGCTGACACTCTAGTAACACTGCTGCTGCTGACACTGTAGTGACAACGCTGCTGCTGCTGACACTCTAGTAACACAGCTGCTGCTGCTGACACTGTAGTGACACAGCTGCTGCTCCTGCTGCTGCTGACACTGTAGTGAAACAGCTGCTGCTGCTGACACTGTAGTGACACAGCTGCTGCTGCTGACACTGTAGTGACACAGCTGCTCCTGACACTGCAGTGACACAGCTGCTGCTTCTGCTGACACTCTAGTGACACAGCTGCTGCTGCTGACACTCTAGTGACACAGCTGCTGTTGCTCCTGACACTTGTGACACAGCTGCTGCTGCTCCTGACACTATAGTGACACAGCTGCTGCCTCTTCTGCTGACACTCTTGTGACACAGCTGCTGCTGCTGCTCCTGACACTATAGTGACACAGCTGCTGCTGCTGATACTCTTGTGACACAGCTGCTGCTGCTGCTCCTGACACTATAGTGACACAGCTGCTGCTGCTGCTCCTGACACTATAGTGACACAGCTGCTGCTACTGCTGACACTCTTGTGACACAGCTGCTACTGCTGCTGACACTCTTGTGACACAGCTGCTGCTGCTGCTGACACTCTTGTGGCACAGTTGCTGCTGCTGCTGCTCCTGACACTATAGGGACACAGCTGCTGCTGCTCCTGACACTATAGGGACACAGCTGCTGCTGCTGCTCCTGACACTATAGTGACACAGCTGCTGCTGCTGCTCCTGACACTATAGTGACACAGCTGCTGCTGCTGCTCCTGACACTATAGTGACACAGCTGCTGCTGCTGCTGACACTATAGTGACACAGCTACTGCTCCTGACACTGTAGTGACAGCTGCGGCTGCTGACACTGTAGTGACACAGCTGCTGCTGCTGACACTGTAGTGACACAGCTGCTGCTGCTGACATTGTAGTGATACAGCTGCTGCTGCTGCTGACACTCTAGTAACACAGCTGCTGATCCTGCTGCTGCTGACACTGTAGTGACACAGCTGCTGCTGACACTCTAGTAACACAGCTGCTGCTCCTGCTGCTGCTGACACTGTAGTGACACAGCTGCTGCTGCTGACACTCCTAGTAACACTGCTGCTGCTGACACTGTAGTGACACAGCTGCTGCTGCTGACACTCTAGTAACACAGCTGCTGCTCCTGCTGCTGCTGACACTGTAGTGACACAGCTGCTGCTGCTGACACTGTAGTGACACAGCTGCTGCTCCTGCTGCTGCTGACACTGTAGTGAAACAGCTGCTGCTGCTGCTGACACTGTAGTGACACAGCTGCTCCTGACACTGAAGTGACACAGCTGCTGCTTCTGCTGACACTCTAGTGACACAGCTGCTGCTGCTGACACTCTAGTGACACAGCTGCTGCTGCTGCTCCTGACACTCTAGTGACACAGCTGCTGCTGCTGTTGCTCCTGACACTGTAGTGACACAGCTGCGGCTGCTGCTCCTGACACTGTAGTGACACAGCTGCTGCTGCTGCTCCCGACACTGTAGTGACACAGCTGCTGCTGCTGCTGATACTCTTGTGACACAGCTGCTGTTGCTGCTGCTGCTCCTGACACTATAGTGACACAGCTGCTGCTGCTGCTGACACTCTTGTGACACAGCTGCTGCTGCTCCTGACACTATAGTGACACAGCTGCTGCTGCCGCTCCTGACACTATAGTGACACAGCTGCTGCTCCTGACACTGTAGTGACAGCTGCTGCTGCTGACACACTAGTAACACTGCTGCTGCTGACACTGTAGTGACACAGCTGCTGCTGCTGCTGCTGACACTCTAGTAACACAGCTGCTGCTGACACTCTTGTGACACAGCTGCTGCTGCTGCTCCTGACACTATAGTGACACAGCTGCTGCTGGTGATACTCTTGTGACACAGCTGCTGCTGCTGCTCCTGACACTATAGTGACACATCAGCTGCTGCTGCTGACACTCTTGTGACACAGCTGCTGCTGCTGCTCCTGACACTATAGTGACACAGCTGCTGCTGCTGCTGACACTCTTGTGACACTGCTGCTGCTCCTGACACTATAGTGACACAGCTGCTGCTGCTGCTCCTGACACTATAGTGACACAGCTGCTGCTACTGCTGACACTCTTGTGACACAGCTGCTACTGCTGCTGACACTCTTGTGACACAGCTGCTGCTGCTGCTGACACTCTTGTGGCACAGTTGCTGCTGCTGCTGCTCCTGACACTATAGGGACACAGCTGCTGCTGCTCCTGACACTATAGGGACACAGCTGCTGCTGCTGCTCCTGACACTATAGTGACACAGCTGCTGCTGCTGCTCCTGACACTATAGTGACACAGCTGCTGCTGCTGCTCCTGACACTATAGTGACACAGCTGCTGCTGCTGCTGACACTATAGTGACACAGCTGCTGCTCCTGACACTGTAGTGACAGCTGCGGCTGCTGACACTGTAGTGACACAGCTGCTGCTGCTGACACTGTAGTGACACAGCTGCTGCTGCTGACATTGTAGTGATACAGCTGCTGCTGCTGCTGACACTCTAGTAACACAGCTGCTGATCCTGCTGCTGCTGACACTGTAGTGACACAGCTGCTGCTGACACTCTAGTAACACAGCTGCTGCTCCTGCTGCTGCTGACACTGTAGTGACACAGCTGCTGCTGCTGACACTCCTAGTAACACTGCTGCTGCTGACACTGTAGTGACACAGCTGCTGCTGCTGACACTCTAGTAACACAGCTGCTGCTCCTGCTGCTGCTGACACTGTAGTGACACAGCTGCTGCTGCTGACACTGTAGTGACACAGCTGCTGCTCCTGCTGCTGCTGACACTGTAGTGAAACAGCTGCTGCTGCTGCTGACACTGTAGTGACACAGCTGCTCCTGACACTGAAGTGACACAGCTGCTGCTTCTGCTGACACTCTAGTGACACAGCTGCTGCTGCTGACACTCTAGTGACACAGCTGCTGCTGCTGCTCCTGACACTCTAGTGACACAGCTGCTGCTGCTGTTGCTCCTGACACTGTAGTGACATAGCTGCGGCTGCTGCTCCTGACACTGTAGTGACACAGCTGCTGCTGCTGCTCCCGACACTGTAGTGACACAGCTGCTGCTGCTGCTGATACTCTTGTGACACAGCTGCTGTTGCTGCTGCTGCTCCTGACACTATAGTGACACAGCTGCTGCTGCTGCTGACACTCTTGTGACACAGCTGCTGCTGCTCCTGACACTATAGTGACACAGCTGCTGCTGCCGCTCCTGACACTATAGTGACACAGCTGCTGCTCCTGACACTGTAGTGACAGCTGCTGCTGCTGACACACTAGTAACACTGCTGCTGCTGACACTGTAGTGACACAGCTGCTGCTGCTGCTGCTGACACTCTAGTAACACAGCTGCTGCTGACACTCTTGTGACACAGCTGCTGCTGCTGCTCCTGACACTATAGTGACACAGCTGCTGCTGGTGATACTCTTGTGACACAGCTGCTGCTGCTGCTCCTGACACTATAGTGACACATCAGCTGCTGCTGCTGACACTCTTGTGACACAGCTGCTGCTGCTGCTCCTGACACTATAGTGACACAGCTGCTGCTGCTGATACTCTTGTGACACAGCTGCTGCTACTGCTCCTGACACTATAGTGACACAGCTGCTGCTACTGCTGACACTCTTGTGACACAGCTGCTGCTGCTGCTGCTGCTGACACTCTTGTGATACAGCTGCTGCTGCTGCTGCTGACACTCTTGTGACACAGTTGCTGCTGCTCCTGACACTATAGGGACACAGCTGCTGCTGCTGCTCCTGACACTATAGTGACACAGCTGCTGCTGCTGCTGCTGCTCCTGACACTATAGTGACACAGCTGCTGCTGCTGCTCCTGACACTATAGTGACACAGCTGCTGCTGCTGCTGACACTATAGTGACACAGCTGCTGCTCCTGACACTGTAGTGACAGCTGCTGCTGACACTGTAGTGACACAGCTGCTGCTGCTGACACTGTAGTGACACAGCTGCTGCTGCTGCTGACACTCTAGTAACACAGCTGCTGCTCCTGCTGCTGCTGACACTGTAGTGACACAGCTGCTGCTGACACTCTAGTAACACAGCTGCTGCTGACACTGTAGTGACACAGCTGCTGCTGCTGACACTCTAGTAACACTGCTGCTGCTGACACTGTAGTGACACAGCTGCTGCTGCTGACACTCTAGTAACACAGCTGCTGCTCCTGCTGCTGCTGACACTGTAGTGATACAGCTGCTGCTGCTGCTGACACTGTAGTGACACAGCTGCTGCTGCTGACACTGTAGTGACACAGCTGCTGCTCCTGCTGCTGCTGACACTGTAGTGACACAGCTGCTGCTCCTGACACTGTAGTGACACAGCTGCTGCTCCTGCTGCTGCTGACACTGTAGTGACACAGCTGCTGCTCCCGACACTGTAGTGACACAGCTGCTGCTGCTGCTGCTCCCGACACTGTAGTGACACAGCTGCTGCTGACACTGTAGTGACACAGCTGCTGCTGCTGCTGCTGCTGACACTGTAGTGACACAGCTGCTGCTCCTGACACTGTAGTGACACAGCTGCTGCTGCTGCTCCTGACACTGTAGTGACACAGCTGCTGCTGACACTGTAGTGACACAGCTGCTGCTGCTGCTGCTGCTGCTGACACTGTAGTGACACAGCTGCTGCTGACACTGTAGTGACACAGCTGCTGCTGCTGCTGCTGCTGCTGACACTGTAGTGACACAGCTGCTGCTCCTGACACTGTAGTGACACAGCTGCTGCTGCTGCTCCTGACACTGTAGTGACACAGCTGCTGCTGCTGCTGCTGACACTGTAGTGACACAGCTGCTGCTCCTGACACTGTAGTGACACAGCTGCTGCTGCTGCTCCTGACACTGTTGTGACACAGCTGCTGCTGCTGCTCCTGACACTGTAGTGACACAGCTGCTGCTGCTGCTCCTGACACTGTAGTGACACAGCTGCTGCTGCTGCTCCTGACACTGTAGTGACACAGCTGCTGCTGCTGCTGCTGACACCGGTGGGTCTGTGATACTGATGTTGCTGCTGGCAGCGTGTTATTGCTGCCCTCTGTTGTTGTTGTTGCTGGTGACCACTGTTGTTGTTGCTGGTGACCACTGTTGTTGTTGCTGGTGACCACTGTTGTTGTTGTTGCTGGTGACCACTGTTGTTGTTGTTGGTGACCACTGTTGTTGTTGTTGCTGGTGACCACTGTTGTTGTTGTTGCTGGTGACCACTGTTGTTGTTGCTGGTGACCACTGTTGTTGTTGTTGCTGGTGACCACTGTTGTTGTTGTTGCTGGTGACCACTGTTGTTGTTGTTGCTGGTGACCACTGTTGTTGTTGTTGCTGGTGACCACTGTTGTTGTTGTTGCTGGTGACCACTGTTGTTGTTGTTGCTGGTGACCACTGTTGTTGTTGCTGGTGACCACTGTTGTTGTTGTTGCTGGTGACCACTGTTGTTGTTGTTGCTGGTGACCACTGTTGTTGTTGTTGCTGGTGACCACTGTTGTTGTTGTTGCTGGTGACCACTGTTGTTGTTGTTGCTGGTGACCACTGTTGTTGTTGTTGCTGGTGACCACTGTTGTTGTTGCTGGTGACCACTGTTGTTGTTGTTGCTGGTGACCACTGTTGTTGTTGTTGCTGGTGACCACTGTTATTGTTGCTGGTGACCACTGTTGTTGTTGCTGGTGACCACTGTTGTTGTTGTTGCTGGTGACCACTGTTGTTGTTGCTGGTGACCACTGTTGTTGTTGCTGGTGACCACTGTTGTTGTTGTTGCTGGTGACCACTGTTGTTGTTGCTGGTGACCACTGTTGTTGTTGCTGGTGACCACTGTTGTTGTTGTTGCTGGTGACCACTGTTGTTGTTGCTGGTGACCAATGTTGTTGTTGCTGGTGGCCAATGTTGTTGTTGTTGCTGGTGACCAATGTTGTTGTTGTTGCTGGTGACCAATGTTGTTGTTGCTGGTGACCAATGTTGTTGTTGTTGCTGGTGACCACTGTTGTTGTTGCTGGTGACCACTGTTGTTGTTGTTGCTGGTGACCACTGTTGTTGTTGCTGGTGACCAATGTTGTTGTTGCTGGTGACCAATGTTGTTGTTGTTGCTGGTGACCAATGTTGTTGTTGCTGGTGACCACTGTTGTTGTTGTTGCTGGTGACCACTGTTGTTGTTGCTGGTGACCACTGTTGTTGTTGCTGGTGACCACTGTTGTTGTTGCTGGTGACCACTGTTGTTGTTGCTGGTGACCACTGTTGTTGTTGTTGTTACTGGTGACCACTGTTGTTGTTGCTGGTGACCTCTGTTGTTGTTGCTGGTGACCACTGTTGTTGTTGCTGGTGACCACTGTTGTTGTTGCTGGTGACCACTGTTGTTGTTGTTGCTGGTGACCACTGTTGTTGTTGCTGGTGACCACTGTTGTTGTTGCTGGTGACCACTGTTGTTGTTGCTGGTGACCACTGTTGTTGTTGCTGGTGACCACTGTTGTTGTTGTTGCTGGTGACCACTGTTGTTGTTGTTGCTGGTGACCACTGTTGTTGTTGCTGGTGACCACTGTTGTTGTTGCTGGTGACCACTGTTGTTGTTGCTGGTGACCACTGTTGTTGTTGTTGCTGGTGACCACTGTTGTTGTTGCTGGTGACCACTGTTGTTGTTGCTGGTGACCACTGTTGTTGTTGCTGGTGACCACTGTTGTTGTTGTTGCTGGTGACCACTGTTGTTGTTGCTGGTGACCACTGTTGTTGTTGCTGGTGACCACTGTTGTTGTTGCTGGTGATCAATGTTATTGTTGCTGGTGACCACTGTTGTTGTTGTTGCTGGTGACCACTGTTGTTGTTGCTGGTGACCAATGTTGTTGTTGCTGGTGACCACTGTTGTTGTTGCTGCTGGTGACCAATGTTGTTGTTGCTGGTGACCAATGTTGTTGTTGTTGCTGGTGACCACTGTTGTTGTTGTTGGTGCTGGTGACCAATGTTGTTATTGTTGCTGGTGACCAATGTTGTTGTTGTTGCTGGTGACCAATGTTGTTATTGTTATTGGTGACCACTGTTGTTGTTGTTGCTGGTGATCACTGTTGTTGTTGTTACTGGTGACCACTGTTGTTGTTATTACTGGTGACCACTGTTGTTGTTATTACTGGTGACCACTGTTGTTGTTGTTGCTGGTGACCACTGTTGTTGTTGTTGCTGGTGACCACTGTTTTTGTTGTTATTGGTGACCAATGTTGTTGTTGTTGCTGGTGACCACTGTTGTTATTGTTATTGGTGACCACTATTGTTGTTGTTGCTGGTGATCACTGTTGTTGTTGTTACTGGTGACCACTGTTGTTGTTATTACTGGTGACCACTGTTGTTGTTATTACTGGTGACCACTGTTTTTATTATTACTGGTGACCACTGTTGTTGATGTTACTGGTGACCACTGTTGTTGTTATTACTGGTGACCACTGTTGTTGTTACTGGTGACCCCTATTTTTCCTGGTGACCACTGTTGTTGTTGCTGGTGATCCCTGTTGTTGTTCCTGGTGACCACTGTTGTTGTTGCAGGTGACCACTGTTGTTGTTACTGGTGACCACTGTTGTTGCACGTGACAACTGTTGTTGTTATTGGTGACCACTGTTGTTGTTAATTGTGACCACTGTTGTTGTTGCAGGTGACCACTGTTGTTGTTACTGGTGACCACTGTTTTTGCATTTGTTACAGATGACAACTATTGTTTTTATTATTCTTGACCAATGTTGTTGTTGTTGTTGGTGACCACTGTTGTTGTTGTTTTTGTTACTGGTGACCACTGTTATTGTTGTTACTGGTGACCACTGATGTTGTTTTTACTGGTGACCCTTGTTGTTTTTCCTGGTGACAACTGTTGTTGTTCCTGGCGACCACTGTTGTTGTTGCACGTGACCACTGTTGTTGTTTTTGGTGACCACTGTTGTTGTTACTTGTGATCACTGTTGATGTTGCCGGTGACCACTGTTGTTGTTGTTACTATTGACCACTGTTGTTGTTGTTGTTGTTGGTACTGGTGACCACTGTTATAGTTGTTGCTGGTGAGCACTGTTGTTGTTGTTGCTGGTGACAACTGTTGTTGTTGTTGCTGGTGACCACTGTTGTTGTTGTTACATGTGACCACTGTTCCTGTTGATACTATTGACCACTGTTGTTGTTGTTGCTGGTGACCACTGTTGTTGATGCTGTGACCACTGTTGTTGTTTTTGTTGCTGGTGACCACTGTTTTTGTTGCTGGAGACCTCTGTTGTTGTTTTTCGTGACCACTGTTGTTGTTGCTGGTGACCACTGTTGTTGATGTTGTTTCTGATGACCATTGTTGTTGCTGGTGATCACTCTTGTTGTTGTAATTGTTGGTGACCACTGTTGTTGATGCTGGTGACCACTGTTGTTGTTACTTGTGACTTGTGTTGTTGTTGTTACTGATGATCACTGTTGTTGTTGTTACTTGTGACTAGTGTTGTTGTTACTGGTGATATATTATGTTATTTTTGTCACTGGTGACTAGTAGTGTTTTTGCTGGTGACCACAGTTGTTGTTGTTACTGGTGATCACTGTTGTTGTTGTTGGTGCTGGTGACCACTGTTGTTGTTAATTCTGGTGACCACTGTGATTGTTGGTGCTGGTGACCACTGTTGTTGTTGTTGTTGTTACTGTGCCCACTTTTGTTGTTGTTTCTGGTGACCACTGTTGTTGCTGTTGCTGGTGATCACTGTTGTTGTTGTTACTGGTGACCACTGTTGTTGTTGTTGGTGTTACTGGTGACCACTGTTGTTGTTGTTACTAGTGATCACTGTTGTTGTTGTTGTTACTGGTGACAACTGTTGTTGTCGTCGTTACTGGTGACCACTGTTTTTGTTGTTGTTGTTACTGGTGACCACTGTTTTTGTTGTTGTATATACTTGTGACCACTGTTGTTGTTGCTGGTGTCCAGTGTTGTTGTTACTGGCGACGACTGTTGTTGTTGGTACTGGTGACCATTGTTGTTGTTGTTACTGGCGACCATTGTTGTTGTTACTGGTGACCACTGTTGTTGTTGGTACTGGTGACCATTGTTGTTGTTGTTACTGGTGACCATTGTTGTTGTTACTGGTGACCACTGTTGTTGTTGGTACTAGTGACCACTGTTGTTGTTGTTGTTGTTACTGGTGGCCACTGTTGTTGTTGTTGGTACTGGTGACCATTGTTGTTGTTGTTGTTACTGGTGACCATTATTGTTGTTGTTGTTACTGGTGACCTTTGTTGTTGTTGTTGTTACTGGTGACCATTGTTGTTGTTGTTGTTACTGGTGACCATTGTTGTTGTTGTTGTTACTGGTGACCACTGTTGTTGTTGTTGTTACTGGTGACCTCTGTTGTTGTTGCTGGTGACCACTGTTGTGTTTGTTGTTACTGGTGACCACTGTTGCTGTTGTTGCTGGTAACCACTGTTGTTGTTGTTACTGGTAACCACTGTTGTTGTTGTTACTGGTGAACACTGATATTGTTACTGGTTACCACTGTTGTTGTTGGTGAACACTGTTGTTGTTGTTGTTGCTGGTGATCACTGCTGTTGTTGTTCATGGTGACCACTGTTGTTGTTGTTACTGATGACCATTGTTGTTATTGTTACTGGTGACCACTGTTGTTGTTGGTGTTACAGGTGACCACTGTTGTTGTTACTGGTGACCACTGTTTTTGTTGTTGTTACTCATGACCACTGTTGTTGTTGCTGATAACCACTGTTATTGTTGTTACTGATGACCACTGTTGTTGTTGTTGTTACTGGTGACCACTGTTGTTGTTGCTGTGACTGGTGACCACTGTTGTTGTTGCTGTTACTGGTGACCACTTTTTTGTTGTTACTGGTGGCCACTGTTGTTGTTGTTGTTACTGATGACCACTGTTATTGTTGTTTTTGTTACTGGTGACCACTGTTTTTGTTGTTACTGGTGGCCACTGTTGTTGTTGTTGTTACTGATGAACACTGTTGTTGTTGTTTTTGGTGACCACTGTTGTTGATGTTGTTACTGGTGACCACTGTTATTGTTGTTGCTGGTGACCACTGTTGTTGCGGTTTCTGGTGACCACTGTTGTTGTTGTTGCTGGTGATCACTGTTGTTTTTGTTATAGGTGACCACTGTTGTTGTTATTACTCGTGACCACTGTTGTTGATGTTACTGGTGACCACTGTTGTTGTTATTACTGGTGACCACTGTTGATGTTATTACTGGTGACCACTGTTGTTGTTATTACTGGTGACCACTGTTGTTATTACTGGTGACCACTGTTGTTGTTATTACTGGTGACCACTGTTGTTGTTGCTGGTGATCCTTGTTCTTGTTCCTGGTGACCACTGTTGTTGTTGCAGGTGACCACTATTGTTGTTACTGGTGACCACTGTTTTTGTTGTTGTTACTGATGACAACTATTGTTTTTATTATTCTTGACCAATGTTGTTGTTGTTGTTGCTGGTGATCACTGTTGTTGTTGTTACTGGTGACCACTGTTGTTTTTACTGGCGACCACTGTTGTTTTGCCTGGTGACCAGTGCTGTTGTTGCTGGCGATCCCTCTTGTTGTTACTGGTGACCACTGTTATTATTGTTGGTACTGGTGACCACTGTTGTTGTTGTTACTGGTGACCACTGTTATTGTTGTTACTGGTGACCACTGTTGTTGCTGTTTCTGGTGACCACTGTTGTTGCTGTTGCTGGTGATCACTGTTGTTGTTATTACTGGTGACCACTGTTGTTGATGTTACTGGTGACCACTGTTGTTGTTAAAGGTGACCCCTGTTGTTGTTACTGGTGACCCCTGTTGTTTTTCCTGGTGACCACTGTTGTTGTTGCTGGTGATCCCTGTTGTTGTTGCAGGTGACCACTGTTGTTGTTGCAGGTGACCCCTGTTGTTGTTACTGGTGACCCCTGTTGTTTTTCCTAGTGACCCCTGTTGTTGTTACTGGTGACCCCTGTTGTTGTTACTGGTGACCACTGTTGTTGTTGCAGGTGACCACTGTTGCTGTTCCTGAAAACCACTATTGTTGTTTCTGTAGACCACTGTTGTTGTTACTGGTGACCACTGTTGTTGTTGTTACTGGTGACCACTGTTGATGTTGCTGGTAACCACTGTTGTTGTTGCTGATGCCCACTGTTGTTGTTGTTGATGACCACTTTTGTTGTTGTTACTGGTGACCACTGTTGTTGTTGTTGATGATCCCTGTTGTTGTTGTTACTGGTGTCCACTGTTGTTGATAGTGGTGACCACTGTTGTTGTTGTTACTAGTGACTACTGTTGTTGTTGTTGCTGGTGACCACTGTTGTTGTTGTTACTAGTGATCACTGTTGTTGTTGTTGCTGGTTACCACTGTTGTTGTTGTTACTGGTGACCACTGTTGTTGTTGTTACTAGTGACTACTGTTGTTGTTGTTGCTGTTGACCACTGTTGTTGCTGTTACTAGTAATCACTGTTGTTGTTGTTGCTGGTTACCACTGTTGTTGTTGTTGCTGGTGACCACTGTTGTTGTTGTTACTGGTGACCACTGCTGTTGTTGTTACTGGTGACCATTGTTGTTGTTATTGTTACTGGTGACCACTGTTGTTGTTGCTGGTGACCACTGTTGTTGTTGTTGCTGGTGATCACTTGTTGTTGTTACTGGTGACCACTGTTGTTGTTGTTACTGGTGACCACTGTTGTTGATGTTACTGGTGACCACTGATGTTGTTGTTGCAGGTGACCACTGTTGTTGTTACATGTGACCACTGTTGTTGTTGTTACTGGTGACCATTGTTGTTGTTATTGTTACTGGTGACCACTGTTGTTGTTGCTGGTGACCACTGTTGTTGTTGTTGCTGGTGATCACTTGTTGTTGTTACTGGTGACCATTGTTGTTGTTATTGTTACTGGTGACCACTGTTGTTGTTGCTGGTGACCACTGTTGTTGTTGTTGCTGGTGATCACTTGTTGTTGTTACTGGTGACCACTGATGTTGTTGTTGCAGGTGACCACTGTTGTTGTTACATGTGACCACTGTTGTTGTTACTGGTGACCACTGTTGTTGTTGTTACATGTGACCACTGTTGTTGTTGTTGCTGGTGACCACTGTTGTTGTTACATGTGACCACTGTTTCTGTTGATACTATTGACCACTGTTGTTGTTGTTGCTGGCGAAGACTGTTGTTTTTGTTACTGGTGACCAATGTTGTTGTTGTTACTAGTGACCACTTTTGTTGTTGTTGCTGGTGACCACTGTTGTTGTTGTTACTAGTGACCACTTTTGTTGTTGTTACTGGTGACCACTGTTGTTGTTGTTACTAGTGACCACTTTTGTTGTTGTTGCTGGTGACCACTGTTGTTGTTGTTACTGATGACCATTGTTGTTATTGCTGGTGACCACTGTTGTTGTTGTTACTGGTGACCACTGTTGTTGTTGTTACTGGTGACCACTGTTGTTGTTGTTACTGGTGACCACTGTTGTTTTTGTTGTTACTGATGATCACGTTTGTTGTTGTTGTTACTGATGACCATTGTTGTTGTTGTTGCTGGTGATCACTGTTGTTGTTGTTACTGGTGATCACTGTTGTTGTTGTTGTTACTGGTGACCACTGTTGTTGTTGTTACTGGTGACAACTGTTGTTATCGTTGTTACTGGTGACCACTGTTTTTGTTGTTGTTACTGATGACCACTGTTTTTGTTGTTACTGGTGACCACTGTTTTTTGTTGTTGTTACTGGTGACCACTGTTTTTGTTGTTGTTACTGGTGACCACTGTTGTTGTTGTTGTTGTTACTGGTGACAACTGTTGTTGTCGTTGTTACTGGTGACCACTGTTTTTGTTGTTGTTACTGATGACCACTGTTTTTGTTGTTACTGGTGACCACTGGTTTTGTTGTTGTTACTGGTGACCACTGTTTTTGTTGTTGTTACTGGTGACCACTGTTTTTGTTGTTGTTACTGATGATCACTGTTGTTGTTGCTGTTACTAATGACCATTGTTGTTGTTGTTGTTACTGATGACCATTGTTGTTATTGTTGCTGGTGATCATTGTTGTTGTTATTGTTTCTGGTGACCACTGGTGTTGTTGTTGTTGTTGCTGGTGACCACTGTTGTTGTCGGAGGTGTCAAGTGTTATTGCAGGTGACCCCTGTTGTTGTTCATTGAGAACATTGTTGTTGTTGCAGGTGACCCCTGTTGTTGTTCATTGAGAACATTGTTGTTGTTGCAGGTGACCCCTGTTGTTGTTCATTGAGAACATTGTTGTTGTTGAAGGTGAGCACTGTTGTTGTTCATTGAGAACATTGTTGTTGTTGCAGGTGACCCCTGTTGTTGTTCATTGAGAACATTGTTGTTGTTGAAGGTGAACACTGTTGTTGTTCCTATTACCACTGTTGTTGTTGGAGGTAAAAACTGTTGTTGTTCATGGTTACCACTGTAGTTTTTGGAGGTAACCACTGGTATTGTTGGTGGTAATCACAGTTGTTGTTGCAGGTGACTACTATTGTTGTTACTGGTGACCAATGTTGTTGTTGTTACTGGTGACTAGTGTTGCTGTTGTTACTGGACACCAATGTTGTGTTTTTTGTTACTGGTGACTAGTAGTGTTGTTGTTGTTCACCATTGTTGTTGTTGTTGTTGTTACTGTTGACCAGTATTGTTATTGTTACTGGTGACCACTGTTGTTGTTTTTGTTGTTGTTACTGGTGACCACTGTTTTTGTCGTTGTTACTGATGACCACTGTTGTTGTTGTTTTTACTGGTGACCACTGTTGTTGTTACTGGTGACCACTGTTGTTGTTACTGGTGACCAGTATTGTTATTGTTACTGGTGACCACTGTTGTTGTTGTTGTTGTTGTTGTTACTGGTGACCACTGTTTTTGTTGTTGTTACTCATGACCACTGTTGTTGTTGCTGATACTGGTGACCACTGTTGTTGTTGCTGATACTGGTGACCACTGTTGTTGTTGCTGTTACTGGTGACCACTGTTGTTGTTACTGGTGACCACTGTTTTTGTTGTTGTTACTCATGACCACTCTTGTTGTTGCTGATACTGGTGACCACTGTTGTTTTTGTTGTTACTGGTGACCACTGTTGTTGTTGTGTCTGGTGACCACTGTTGTTGTTGTGTCTGGTGCCCACTGTTGTTGTTGCTGTTACTGGTGACCACTGTTATTGTTTTTGTTGTTACTGTTGACCACTGTTATTGCGTTTGTTGTTACCGTTGACCACTGTTATTGTTTTTACTGGTGACCACTGTTGTTGTTGTTACCGATAACCACTGTTGTTGTTGTTTCTGGTGACCACTGTTGTTGTTGGTAATTGTGACCACTGTTGTTGTTGGTGCTGGTGACCACTGTTGTTGTTGTTGCTGGTGACCACTGTTGTTGTTGTTGTTGTTACTGGTGACCACTTTTATTGTTGTTGCTGGTGACCACTGTTGCTGTTTCTGGTGACCACTGTTGTTGTTGCTGGTGATCACTGTTGTTGTTACAGGTGACCACTGTTGTTGTTATTACTGGTGACCACTGTTGTTGATGTTACTGGTGACCACTGTTGTTGTTATTACTGGTGACCACTGTTGTTGTTACTGGTGACCCCTGTTGTGTTTCCTGGTGACCACTGTTGTTGTTGCTGGTGAACATTGTTGTTGTTCCTGGTGACCACTGTTGTTGTTGCAGGTGACCACTGTTGTTGTTACTGGTGACCATTGTTGTTGTTGTTGTTGTTACTGGTGACCACTGTTGTTGTTACTGCTGACCACTGATGTTGTTATTACTGGCGACCACTGTTGTTTTTACTGGTGACCCCTGCTGTTTTTCCTGGTGACCACTGTTGTTGCTGGCGATCCCTCTTGTTGTTCTTGGTGACCACTGTTGTTGTTGCAGGTGACCACTGTTGTTGTTACTGGTGACCACTGTTGTTGTTGTTGTTGTTACTGGTGACCACTGTTGTTGTTGTTGTTGTTACTGGTGACCACTGTTGTTGTTGTTGTTGTTACTGGTGACCACTGTTGTTGTTGTTGCTGGTGACCACTGTTGTTGTTACTGGTGACCCCTGTTGTTTTTCCTGGTGACCACTGTTGTTGTTGCTGGTGATCCCTGTTGTTGTTCCTGGTGACCACTGTTGTTGTTGCAGGTGACCCCTGTTGTTGTTACTGGTGACCACTGTTGTTGTTACTGATGATCACTGTTGTTGTTGTTGTTACTTGTGACTAGTGTTGTTGTTGTTACTGGTGACCAATGTTGTTATTTTTGTCACTGGTGACTAGTAGTGTTTTTGCTGGTGACAACTATTATTGTTGTAGCTGGTGACCACCGTTGTTATTGTTACAGGTGACCACTGTTGTTGTTGTTGTAGTTACTGGTGACCACTGTTATTGTTGTTACTGGTGACCACTGTTGTTGCTGTTTCTGGTGACCACTGTTGTTGCTGTTACTGGTGATCACTGTTGTTGTTATTACTGGTGACCACTGTTGTTGTTACTGGTGACCCCTGTTGTTTTTCCTGGTGACCACTGTTGTTGTTGCTGGTGATCCCTGTTGTTGTTCCTGGTGACCACTGTTGTTGTTGCAGGTGACCACTGTTGTTGTTACTGGTGATCACTGTTGTTGTTACATGTGACCACTGTTGTTGTTACTGGTGACCACTGTTGTTGTTGTTACATGTGACCACTGTTGTTGTTGTTGCTGGTGACCACTGTTGTTGTTACATGTGACCACTGTTTCTGTTGATACTATTGACCACTGTTGTTGTTGTTGCTGGCGAAGACTGTTGTTTTTGTTTCTGGTGACCAATGTTGTTGTTGTTACTAGTGACCACTTTTGTTGTTGTTGCTGGTGACCACTGTTGTTGTTGTTACTAGTGACCACTTTTGTTGTTGTTACTGGTGACCACTGTTGTTGTTGTTACTAGTGACCACTTTTGTTGTTGTTGCTGGTGACCACTGTTGTTGTTGTTACTGATGACCATTGTTGTTATTGCTGGTGACCACTGTTGTTGTTGTTACTGGTGACCACTGTTGTTGTTGTTACTGGTGACCACTGTTGTTGTTGTTACTGGTGACCACTGTTGTTTTTGTTGTTACTGATGATCACGTTTGTTGTTGTTGTTACTGATGACCATTGTTGTTGTTGTTGCTGGTGATCACTGTTGTTGTTGTTACTGGTGATCACTGTTGTTGTTGTTGTTACTGGTGACCACTGTTGTTGTTGTTGTTGTTGTTACTGGTGACAACTGTTGTTATCGTTGTTACTGGTGACCACTGTTTTTGTTGTTGTTACTGATGACCACTGTTTTTGTTGTTACTGGTGACCACTGTTTTTTTTTGTTGTTACTGGTGACCACTGTTTTTGTTGTTGTTACTGGTGACCACTGTTGTTGTTGTTGTTGTTACTGGTGACAACTGTTGTTGTCGTTGTTACTGGTGACCACTGTTTTTGTTGTTGTTACTGATGACCACTGTTTTTGTTGTTACTGGTGACCACTGGTTTTGTTGTTGCTACTGGTGACCACTGTTTTTGTTGTTGTTACTGGTGACCACTGTTTTTGTTGTTGTTACTGATGATCACTGTTGTTGTTGCTGTTACTAATGACCATTGTTGTTGTTGTTGTTACTGATGACCATTGTTGTTATTGTTGCTGGTGATCATTGTTGTTGTTATTGTTTCTGGTGACCACTGGTGTTGTTGTTGTTGTTGCTGGTGACCACTGTTGTTGTCGGAGGTGTCAAGTGTTATTGCAGGTGACCCCTGTTGTTGTTCATTGAGAACATTGTTGTTGTTGCAGGTGACCCCTGTTGTTGTTCATTGAGAACATTGTTGTTGTTGCAGGTGACCCCTGTTGTTGTTCATTGAGAACATTGTTGTTGTTGAAGGTGAACACTGTTGTTGTTCATTGAGAACATTGTTGTTGTTGCAGGTGACCCCTGTTGTTGTTCATTGAGAACATTGTTGTTGTTGAAGGTGAACACTGTTGTTGTTCCTATTACCACTGTTGTTGTTGGAGGTAAAAACTGTTGTTGTTCATGGTTACCACTGTAGTTTTTGGAGGTAACCACTGGTATTGTTGGTGGTAACCACAGTTGTTGTTGCAGGTGACTACTATTGTTGTTACTGGTGAACAATGTTGTTGTTGTTACTGGTGACTAGTGTTGCTGTTGTTACTGGACACCAATGTTGTGTTTTTTGTTACTGGTGACTAGTAGTGTTGTTGTTGTTCACCATTGTTGTTGTTGTTGTTGTTACTGTTGACCAGTATTGTTATTGTTACTGGTGACCACTGTTGTTGTTTTTGTTGTTGTTACTGGTGACCACTGTTTTTGTCGTTGTTACTGATGACCACTGTTGTTGTTGTTTTTACTGGTGACCACTGTTGTTGTTACTGGTGACCACTGTTGTTGTTACTGGTGACCAGTATTGTTATTGTTACTGGTGACCACTGTTGTTGTTGTTGTTGTTGTTGTTACTGGTGACCACTGTTTTTGTTGTTGTTACTCATGACCACTGTTGTTGTTGCTGATACTGGTGACCACTGTTGTTGTTGCTGATACTGGTGACCACTGTTGTTGTTGCTGTTACTGGTGACCACTGTTGTTGTTACTGGTGACCACTGTTTTTGTTGTTGTTACTCATGACCACTCTTGTTGTTGCTGATACTGGTGACCACTGTTGTTTTTGTTGTTACTGGTGACCACTGTTGTTGTTGTGTCTGGTGACCACTGTTGTTGTTGTGTCTGGTGCCCACTGTTGTTGTTGCTGTTACTGGTGACCACTGTTATTGTTTTTGTTGTTACTGTTGACCACTGTTATTGCGTTTGTTGTTACCGTTGACCACTGTTATTGTTTTTACTGGTGACCACTGTTGTTGTTGTTACCGATAACCACTGTTGTTGTTGTTTCTGGTGACCACTGTTGTTGTTGGTAATTGTGACCACTGTTGTTGTTGGTGCTGGTGACCACTGTTGTTGTTGTTGCTGGTGACCACTGTTGTTGTTGTTGTTGTTACTGGTGACCACTGTTATTGTTGTTGCTGGTGACCACTGTTGCTGTTTCTGGTGACCACTGTTGTTGTTGCTGGTGATCACTGTTGTTGTTACAGGTGACCACTGTTGTTGTTATTACTAGTGACTACTGTTGTTGTTGTTGCTGTTGACCACTGTTGTTGCTGTTACTAGTAATCACTGTTGTTGTTGTTGCTGGTTACCGCTGTTGTTGTTGTTGCTGGTGACCACTGTTGTTGTTGTTACTGGTGACCACTGCTGTTGTTGTTACTGGTGACCATTGTTGTTGTTATTGTTACTGGTGACCACTGTTGTTGTTGCTGGTGACCACTGTTGTTGTTGTTGCTGGTGATCACTTGTTGTTGTTACTGGTGACCACTGTTGTTGTTGTTACTGGTGACCACTGTTGTTGATGTTACTGGTGACCACTGATGTTGTTGTTGCAGGTGACCACTGTTGTTGTTACATGTGACCACTGTTGTTGTTACTGGTGACCACTGTTGTTGTTGTTACATGTGACCACTGTTGTTGTTGTTGCTGGTGACCACTGTTGTTGTTACATGTGACCACTGTTTCTGTTGATACTATTGACCACTGTTGTTGTTGTTGCTGGCGAAGACTGTTGTTTTTGTTACTGGTGACCAATGTTGTTGTTGTTACTAGTGACCACTTTTGTTGTTGTTGCTGGTGACCACTGTTGTTGTTGTTACTAGTGACCACTTTTGTTGTTGTTACTGGTGACCACTGTTGTTGTTGTTACTAGTGACCACTTTTGTTGTTGTTGCTGGTGACCACTGTTGTTGTTGTTACTGATGACCATTGTTGTTATTGCTGGTGACCACTGTTGTTGTTGTTACTGGTGACCACTGTTGTTGTTGTTACTGGTGACCACTGTTGTTGTTGTTACTAGTGACTACTGTTGTTGTTGTTGCTGTTGACCACTGTTGTTGCTGTTACTAGTAATCACTGTTGTTGTTGTTGCTGGTTACCACTGTTGTTGTTGTTGCTGGTGACCACTGTTGTTGTTGTTACTGGTGACCACTGCTGTTGTTGTTACTGGTGACCATTGTTGTTGTTATTGTTACTGGTGACCACTGTTGTTGTTGCTGGTGACCACTGTTGTTGTTGTTGCTGGTGATCACTTGTTGTTGTTACTGGTGACCACTGTTGTTGTTGTTACTGGTGACCACTGTTGTTGATGTTACTGGTGACCACTGATGTTGTTGTTGCAGGTGACCACTGTTGTTGTTACATGTGACCACTGTTGTTGTTACTGGTGACCACTGTTGTTGTTGTTACATGTGACCACTGTTGTTGTTGTTGCTGGTGACCACTGTTGTTGTTACATGTGACCACTGTTTCTGTTGATACTATTGACCACTGTTGTTGTTGTTGCTGGCGAAGACTGTTGTTTTTGTTACTGGTGACCAATGTTGTTGTTGTTACTAGTGACCACTTTTGTTGTTGTTGCTGGTGACCACTGTTGTTGTTGTTACTAGTGACCACTTTTGTTGTTGTTACTGGTGACCACTGTTGTTGTTGTTACTAGTGACCACTTTTGTTGTTGTTGCTGGTGACCACTGTTGTTGTTGTTACTGATGACCATTGTTGTTATTGCTGGTGACCACTGTTGTTGTTGTTACTGGTGACCACTGTTGTTGTTGTTACTGGTGACCACTGTTGTTGTTGTTACTGGTGACCACTGTTGTTTTTGTTGTTACTGATGATCACGTTTGTTGTTGTTGTTACTGATGACCATTGTTGTTGTTGTTGCTGGTGATCACTGTTGTTGTTGTTACTGGTGATCACTGTTGTTGTTGTTGTTACTGGTGACCACTGTTGTTGTTGTTGTTGTTGTTACTGGTGACAACTGTTGTTATCGTTGTTACTGGTGACCACTGTTTTTGTTGTTGTTACTGATGACCACTGTTTTTGTTGTTACTGGTGACCACTGTTTTTTTTTGTTGTTACTGGTGACCACTGTTTTTGTTGTTGTTACTGGTGACCACTGTTGTTGTTGTTGTTGTTACTGGTGACAACTGTTGTTGTCGTTGTTACTGGTGACCACTGTTTTTGTTGTTGTTACTGATGACCACTGTTTTTGTTGTTACTGGTGACCACTGGTTTTGTTGTTGTTACTGGTGACCACTGTTTTTGTTGTTGTTACTGGTGACCACTGTTTTTGTTGTTGTTACTGATGATCACTGTTGTTGTTGCTGTTACTAATGACCATTGTTGTTGTTGTTGTTACTGATGACCATTGTTGTTATTGTTGCTGGTGATCATTGTTGTTGTTATTGTTTCTGGTGACCACTGGTGTGTTGTTGTTGTTGTTGCTGGTGACCACTGTTGTTGTCGGAGGTGTCAAGTGTTATTGCAGGTGACCCCTGTTGTTGTTCATTGAGAACATTGTTGTTGTTGCAGGTGACCCCTGTTGTTGTTCATTGAGAACATTGTTGTTGTTGCAGGTGACCCCTGTTGTTGTTCATTGAGAACATTGTTGTTGTTGAAGGTGAACACTGTTGTTGTTCATTGAGAACATTGTTGTTGTTGCAGGTGACCCCTGTTGTTGTTCATTGAGAACATTGTTGTTGTTGAAGGTGAACACTGTTGTTGTTCCTATTACCACTGTTGTTGTTGGAGGTAAAAACTGTTGTTGTTCATGGTTACCACTGTAGTTTTTGGAGGTAACCACTGGTATTGTTGGTGGTAATCACAGTTGTTGTTGCAGGTGACTACTATTGTTGTTACTGGTGACCAATGTTGTTGTTGTTACTGGTGACTAGTGTTGCTGTTGTTACTGGACACCAATGTTGTGTTTTTTGTTACTGGTGACTAGTAGTGTTGTTGTTGTTCACCATTGTTGTTGTTGTTGTTGTTACTGTTGACCAGTATTGTTATTGTTACTGGTGACCACTGTTGTTGTTTTTGTTGTTGTTACTGGTGACCACTGTTTTTGTCGTTGTTACTGATGACCACTGTTGTTGTTGTTTTTACTGGTGACCACTGTTGTTGTTACTGGTGACCACTGTTGTTGTTACTGGTGACCAGTATTGTTATTGTTACTGGTGACCACTGTTGTTGTTGTTGTTGTTGTTGTTACTGGTGACCACTGTTTTTGTTGTTGTTACTCATGACCACTGTTGTTGTTGCTGATACTGGTGACCACTGTTGTTGTTGCTGATACTGGTGACCACTGTTGTTGTTGCTGTTACTGGTGACCACTGTTGTTGTTACTGGTGACCACTGTTTTTGTTGTTGTTACTCATGACCACTCTTGTTGTTGCTGATACTGGTGACCACTGTTGTTTTTGTTGTTACTGGTGACCACTGTTGTTGTTGTGTCTGGTGACCACTGTTGTTGTTGTGTCTGGTGCCCACTGTTGTTGTTGCTGTTACTGGTGACCACTGTTATTGTTTTTGTTGTTACTGTTGACCACTGTTATTGCGTTTGTTGTTACCGTTGACCACTGTTATTGTTTTTACTGGTGACCACTGTTGTTGTTGTTACCGATAACCACTGTTGTTGTTGTTTCTGGTGACCACTGTTGTTGTTGGTAATTGTGACCACTGTTGTTGTTGGTGCTGGTGACCACTGTTGTTGTTGTTGCTGGTGACCACTGTTGTTGTTGTTGTTGTTACTGGTGACCACTGTTATTGTTGTTGCTGGTGACCACTGTTGCTGTTTCTGGTGACCACTGTTGTTGTTGCTGGTGATCACTGTTGTTGTTACAGGTGACCACTGTTGTTGTTATTACTGGTGACCACTGTTGTTGATGTTACTGGTGACCACTGTTGTTGTTATTACTGGTGACCACTGTTGTTGTTACTGGTGACCCCTGTTGTGTTTCCTGGTGACCACTGTTGTTGTTGCTGGTGAACATTGTTGTTGTTCCTGGTGACCACTGTTGTTGTTGCAGGTGACCACTGTTGTTGTTACTGGTGACCATTGTTGTTGTTGTTGTTGTTACTGGTGACCACTGTTGTTGTTACTGCTGACCACTGATGTTGTTATTACTGGCGACCACTGTTGTTTTTACTGGTGACCCCTGCTGTTTTTCCTGGTGACCACTGTTGTTGCTGGCGATCCCTCTTGTTGTTCCTGGTGACCACTGTTGTTGTTGCAGGTGACCACTGTTGTTGTTACTGGTGACCACTGTTGTTGTTGTTGTTGTTACTGGTGACCACTGTTGTTGTTGTTGTTGTTACTGGTGACCACTGTTGTTGTTGTTGTTGTTACTGGTGACCACTGTTGTTGTTGTTGCTGGTGACCACTGTTGTTGTTACTGGTGACCCCTGTTGTTTTTCCTGGTGACCACTGTTGTTGTTGCTGGTGATCCCTGTTGTTGTTCCTGGTGACCACTGTTGTTGTTGCAGGTGACCCCTGTTGTTGTTACTGGTGACCACTGTTGTTGTTACTGATGATCACTGTTGTTGTTGTTGTTACTTGTGACTAGTGTTGTTGTTGTTACTGGTGACCAATGTTGTTATTTTTGTCACTGGTGACTAGTAGTGTTTTTGCTGGTGACAACTATTATTGTTGTAGCTGGTGACCACCGTTGTTATTGTTACAGGTGACCACTGTTGTTGTTGTTGTAGTTACTGGTGACCACTGTTATTGTTGTTACTGGTGACCACTGTTGTTGCTGTTTCTGGTGACCACTGTTGTTGCTGTTACTGGTGATCACTGTTGTTGTTATTACTGGTGACCACTGTTGTTGTTACTGGTGACCCCTGTTGTTTTTCCTGGTGACCACTGTTGTTGTTGCTGGTGATCCCTGTTGTTGTTCCTGGTGACCACTGTTGTTGTTGCAGGTGACCACTGTTGTTGTTACTGGTGATCACTGTTGTTGTTACTGGTGACCACTGTTGTTGTTGTTGTAGTTGTTACTGGTGACCACTGTTGTTATTACTGGTGACCACTGTTGTTGTTACTGGTGACCCCTGTTGTTTTTCCTGGTGACCACTGTTGTTGTTGCTGGTGATCCCTGTTGTTGTTGCTGGTGACCACTGTTGTTGTTGCAGGTGACCACTGTTGTTGTTGGTAATGGTGACCACTGTTGTTGTTGGTAATGGTGACCACTGTTGTTGTTGGTGCTGGAGACCACTGTTGTTGTTGGTGCTGGTGACCACTGTTGTTGTTGCTGGTGACCACTGTTGTTGTTGTTGCTGGTGACCACTGTTGTTGTTGTTGTTGTTACTGGTGACCACTGTTATTGTTGTTGCTGGTGACCACTGTTGCTGTTTCTGGTGACCACTGTTGTTGTTGTTGTTGCTGGTGATCACTGTTTTTGTTGTTACAGGTGACCACTGTTGTTGTTATTACTGGTGACCACTGTTGTTGATGTTACTGGTGACCACTGTTGTTGTTACAGGTGACCACTGTTGTTGTTACTGGTGACCCCTGTTGTGTTTCCTAGTGACCACTGTTGTTGTTGCTGGTGATCCTTGTTGTTGTTCCTGGTGACCACTGTTGTTGTTGCAGGTGACCACTGTTGTTGTTACTGGTGACCACTGTTGTTGTTGTTGTTGTTACTGGTGACCACTGTTGTTGTTGTTGCTGGTGACCACTGTTGTTGTTGCAGGTGACCACTGTTGTTGTTACTGGTGACCACTGTTGTTGTTGTTGTTACTGGTGACCACTGTTGTTGTTACTGCTGACCCCTGTTGTTTTTCCTGGTGACCACTGTTGTTGTTGCTGGCGATCCCTCTTGTTGTTCCTGGTGACCACTGTTGTTGTTGCAGGTGACCACTGTTGTTGTTACTGGTGACCACTGTTGTTGTTGTTGTTACTGGTGACCACTGTTGTTGTTGGTACTGGTGACCACTGTTATTGTTGTTACTGGTGACCACTGTTGTTGTTGTTGTTACTGGTGACCACTGTTGTTGCTGTTTCTGGTGACCACTGTTGTTGCTGTTGCTGGTGATCACTGTTTTTGTTATTACTGGTGACCACTGTTGTTGATGTTACTGGTGACCACTGTTGTTGATGTTACTGGTGACCACTGTTGTTGTTACTGGTGACCCCTGTTGTTTTTCCTGGAGACCACTGTTGTTGTTGCTGGTGATCCCTGTTGTTGTTCCTGGTGACCACTGTTGTTGTTACTGGTGACCACTGTTGTTGTTACTGGTGACCACTGTTGTTGTTGTTGTTACTGGTGACCACTGTTGTTGTTGTTGCTGGTGACCACTGTTGTTGTTACTGGTGTCCACTGTTGTTGTTACTGATGATCACTGTTGTTGTTACTGGTGACCACAGTTGTTGTTACTGATGACCACAGTTGTTGTTACTGATGACCACTGTTGTTGTTACTGGTGACCACTGTTGTTGTTGTTGTTGTTACTGGTGACCACTGTTGTTGTTGTTACTGGTGACCACTGTTGTTGTTGTTACTGGTGACCACTGTTGTTGTTGTTGTTGTTACTGGTGACCACTGTTGTTGTTGTTGTTACTTGTGACTAGTGTTGTTGTTGTTGTTGTTACTGGTGACCACTGTTGTTGTTATTACTGGTGACCACTGTTGTTGTTGCAGGTGACCACTGTTGTTTTTACTGGTGACCACTGTTGTTGTTATTATTACTGGTGACCACTGTTATTGTTGTTACTGGTGACCACTGTTGTTGTTCCTGGTGACCACTGTTGTTGCTGTTTCTGATGACCACTGTTGTTGCTGTTGCTGGTGATCACTGTTGTTTTTCCTGGTGACCACTGTTGTTGTTACTGGTGACCCCTGTTGTTGTTCCTGGTGACCACTGTTGTTGTTGCAGGTGACCACTGTTGATGTTATTACTGGTGACCACTGTTGTTGTTATTACTGGTGACCACTGTTGTTATTACTGGTGACCACTGTTGTTGTTATTACTGGTGACCACTGTTGTTGTTGCTGGTGATCCTTGTTCTTGTTCCTGGTGACCACTGTTGTTGTTGCAGGTGACCACTGTTGTTGTTACTGGTGACCACTGTTTTTGTTGTTGTTACTGATGACAACTATTGTTTTTATTATTCTTGACCAATGTTGTTGTTGTTGTTTCTGGTGATCACTGTTGTTGTTGTTACTGGTGACCACTGTTGTTTTTACTGGCGACCACTGTTGTTTTGCCTGGTGACCAGTGCTGTTGTTGCTGGCGATCCCTCTTGTTGTTACTGGCGACCACTGTTGTTTTGCCTGGTGACCAGTGTTGTTGTTGCTGGCGATCCCTCTTGTTGTTACTGGTGACCACTGTTGTTTTGCCTGGTGACCAGTGTTGTTGTTGTTACTGGTGACCACTGTTGTTGTTGTTACTGGTGACCACTGTTGTTGCTGTTTCTGGTGACCACTGTTGTTGCTGTTGCTGGTGATCACTGTTGTTGTTATTACTGGTGACCACTGTTGTTGATGTTACTGGTGACCACTGTTGTTGCTGTTGCTGGTGATCGCTGTTGTTGTTATTACTGGTGACCACTGTTGTTGATGTTACTGGTGACCACTGTTGTTGTTAAAGGTGACCCCTGTTGTTGTTACTGGTGACCCCTGTTGTTTTTCCTGGTGACCACTGTTGTTGTTGCTGGTGATCCCTGTTGTTGTTGCAGGTGACCACTGTTGTTGTTGCAGGTGACCCCTGTTGTTGTTACTGGTGACCCCTGTTGTTTTTCCTGGTGACCCCTGTTGTTGTTACTGGTGACCCCTGTTGTTGTTACTGGTGACCACTGTTGTTGTTGCAGGTGACCACTGTTGCTGTTCCTGTAGAACACTATTGTTGTTTCTGTAGACCACTGTTGTTGTTACTGGTGACCACTGTTGTTGTTGTTACTGGTGACCACTGTTGATGTTGCTGGTGATCACTGTTGTTGTTGCTGATGACCACTGTTGCTATTCCAGTAGACCACTGTTGTTGTTTCTGTAGACCACTGTTGTTGTTACTGGTGACCACTGTTGTTGTTGTTACTGGTGACCACTGTTGTTGTTGCTGATGCCCACTGTTGTTGTTGTTGATGACCACTTTTGTTGTTGTTACTGGTGACCACTGTTGTTGTTGTTGATGATCCCTGTTGTTGTTGTTACTGGTGTCCACTGTTGTTGATACTGGTGACCACTGTTGTTGTTGTTACTAGTGACTACTGTTGTTGTTGTTGCTGGTGACCACTGTTGTTGTTGTTACTAGTGATCACTGTTGTTGTTGTTGCTGGTTACCACTGTTGTTGTTGTTACTGGTGACCACTGTTGTTGTTGTTACTAGTGACTACTGTTGTTGTTGTTGCTGTTGACCACTGTTGTTGCTGTTACTAGTGATCACTGTTGTTGTTGTTGCTGGTTACCACTGTTGTTGTTGTTGCTGGTGACCACTGTTGTTGTTGTTACTGGTGACCACTGCTGTTGTTGTTATTGGTGACCATTGTTGTTGTTATTGTTACTGGTGACCACTGTTGTTGTTGCTGGTGACCACTGTTGTTGTTGTTGCTGGTGATCACTTGTTGTTGTTACTGGTGACCACTGTTGTTGTTGTTACTGGTGACCACTGTTGTTGATGTTACTGGTGACCACTGATGTTGTTGTTGCAGGTGACCACTGTTGTTGTTACATGTGACCACTGTTGTTGTTACTGGTGACCACTGTTGTTGTTGTTACATGTGACCACTGTTGTTGTTGTTGCTGGTGACCACTGTTGTTGTTACATGTGACCACTGTTCCTGTTGATACTATTGACCACTGTTGTTGTTGTTGCTGGCGACGACTGTTGTTTTTGTTACTGGTGACCAATGTTGTTGTTGTTACTAGTGACCACTTTTGTTGTCGTTGGTGGTGACCACTGTTGTTGTTGTTACTGATGACCATTGTTGTTGTTGTTGCTGGTGACCACTGTTGTTGTTGTTACTAGTGACCACTTTTGTTGTTGTTGCTGGTGACCACTGTTGTTGTTGTTACTAGTGACCACTTTTGTTGTTGTTGCTGGTGACCACTGTTGTTGTTGTTACTGATGACCATTGTTGTTTTTGCTGGTGACCACTGTTGTTGTTGTTACTGGTGACCACTGTTGTTGTTGTTACTGGTGACCACTGTTGTTGTTGTTACTGGTAACCACTGTTGTTTTTGTTGTTACTGATGATCCCGTTTGTTGTTGTTGTTACTGATGACCATTGTTGTTGTTGTTGCTGGTGATCACTGTTGTTGTTGTTACTGGTGATCACTGTTGTTGTTGTTGTTACTGGTGACCACTGTTGTTGTTGTTGTTGTTACTGGTGACAACTGTTGTTATCGTTGTTACTGGTGACCACTGTTTTTGTTGTTGTTACTGATGACCACTGTTTTTGTTGTTGTTACTGATGACCACTGTTTTTGTTGTTACTGGTGACCACTGTTTTTTTTTGTTGGTACTGGTGACCACTGTTTTTGTTGTTGTTACTGGTGACCACTGTTTTTGTTGTTGTTACTGGTGACCACTGTTTTTGTTGTAGTTACTGGTGACCACTGTTGTTGTTGTTGTTGTTACTGGTGACAACTGTTGTTGTCGTTGTTACTGGTAACCACTGTTTTTGTTGTTGTTACTGATGACCACTGTTTTTGTTGTTACTGGTGACCACTGGTTTTGTTGTTGTTACTGGTGACCACTGTTTTTGTTGTTGTTACTGGTGACCACTGTTTTTGTTGTTGTTGTTACTGATGATCACTGTTGTTGTTGCTGTTAATAATGACCATTGTTGTTGTTGTTGTTACTGATGACCATTGTTGTTATTGTTGCTGGTGATCATTGTTGTTGTTGTTGTTTCTGGTGACCACTGGTGTTGTTGTTGTTATTGCTGGTGACCGCTGTTGTTGTCGGAGGTGTCAAGTGTTATTGCAGGTGACCCCTGTTGTTGTTCATTGAGAACATTGTTGTTGTTGAAGGTGAACACTGTTGTTGTTCATTGAGAACATTGTTGTTGTTGCAGGTGACCCCTGTTGTTGTTCATTGAGAACATTGTTGTTGTTGAAGGTGAACACTGTTGTTGTTCATTGAGAACATTGTTGTTGTTGCAGGTGACCCCTGTTGTTGTTCATTGAGAACATTGTTGTTGTTGAAGGTGAACACTGTTGTTGTTCCTATTACCACTGTTGTTGTTGGAGGTGTCAAGTGTTATTGCAGGTGACCCCTGTTGTTGTTGTTGTTACTGTTGACCAGTATTGTTATTGTTACTGGTGACCACTGTTGTTGTTTTTGTTGTTGTTACTGGTGACCACTGTTTTTGTCGTTGTTACTGATGACCACTGTTGTTGTTGTTTTTACTGGTGACCACTGTTGTTGTTACTGGTGACCACTGTTGTTGTTACTGTTGACCAGTATTGTTATTGTTACTGGTGACCACTGTTGTTGTTGTTGTTGTTGTTGTTACTGGTGACCACTGTTTTTGTCGTTGTTACTGATGACCACTGTTGTTGTTGTTTTTACTGGTGACCACTGTTGTTGTTACTGGTGACCACTGTTGTTGTTACTGGTGACCACTGTTTTTGTTGTTGTTACTCATGACCACTGTTGTTGTTGCTGATACTGGTGACCACTGTTGTTGTTGCTGATACTGGTGACCACTGTTGTTGTTGCTGTTACTGGTGACCACTGTTGTTGTTACTGGTGACCACTGTTTTTGTTGTTGTTACTCATGACCACTCTTGTTGTTGCTGATACTGGTGACCACTGTTGTTTTTGTTGTTACTGGTGACCACTGTTGTTGTTGTGTCTGGTGACCACTGTTGTTGTTGTGTCTGGTGCCCACTGTTGTTGTTGCTGTTACTGGTGACCACTGTTATTGTTTTTGTTGTTACTGTTGACCACTGTTATTGCGTTTGTTGTTACCGTTGACCACTGTTATTGTTTTTACTGGTGACCACTGTTGTTGTTGTTACCGATAACCACTGTTGTTGTTGTTTCTGGTGACCACTGTTGTTGTTGGTAATTGTGACCACTGTTGTTGTTGGTGCTGGTGACCACTGTTGTTGTTGTTGCTGGTGACCACTGTTGTTGTTGTTGTTGTTAGTGGTGACCACTGTTATTGTTGTTGCTGGTGACCACTGTTGCTGTTTCTGGTGACCACTGTTGTTGTTGCTGGTGATCACTGTTGTTGTTACAGGTGACCACTGTTGTTGTTATTACTGGTGACCACTGTTGTTGATGTTACTGGTGACCACTGTTGTTGTTATTACTGGTGACCACTGTTGTTGTTACTGGTGACCCCTGTTGTGTTTCCTGGTGACCACTGTTGTTGTTGCTGGTGAACATTGTTGTTGTTCCTGGTGACCACTGTTGTTGTTGCAGGTGACCACTGTTGTTGTTACTGGTGACCATTGTTGTTGTTGTTGTTGTTACTGGTGACCACTGTTGTTGTTACTGCTGACCACTGATGTTGTTATTACTGGCGACCACTGTTGTTTTTACTGGTGACCCCTGCTGTTTTTCCTGGTGACCACTGTTGTTGCTGGCGATCCCTCTTGTTGTTCCTGGTGACCACTGTTGTTGTTGCAGGTGACCACTGTTGTTGTTACTGGTGACCACTGTTGTTGTTGTTGTTGTTACTGGTGACCACTGTTGTTGTTGTTGTTGTTACTGGTGACCACTGTTGTTGTTGTTGCTGGTGACCACTGTTGTTGTTACTGGTGACCCCTGTTGTTTTCCTGGTGACCACTGTTGTTGTTGCTGGTGATCCCTGTTGTTGTTCCTGGTGACCACTGTTGTTGTTGCAGGTGACCCCTGTTGTTGTTACTGGTGACCACTGTTGTTGTTACTGATGATCACTGTTGTTGTTGTTGTTACTTGTGACTAGTGTTGTTGTTGTTACTGGTGACCAATGTTGTTATTTTTGTCACTGGTGACTAGTAGTGTTTTTGCTGGTGACAACTATTATTGTTGTAGCTGGTGACCACCGTTGTTATTGTTACAGGTGACCACTGTTGTTGTTGTTGTAGTTACTGGTGACCACTGTTATTGTTGTTACTGGTGACCACTGTTGTTGCTGTTTCTGGTGACCACTGTTGTTGCTGTTACTGGTGATCACTGTTGTTGTTATTACTGGTGACCACTGTTGTTGTTACTGGTGACCCCTGTTGTTTTTCCTGGTGACCACTGTTGTTGTTGCTGGTGATCCCTGTTGTTGTTCCTGGTGACCACTGTTGTTGTTGCAGGTGACCACTGTTGTTGTTACTGGTGATCACTGTTGTTGTTACTGGTGACCACTGTTGTTGTTGTTGTAGTTGTTACTGTTGACCACTGTTGTTATTACTGGTGACCACTGTTGTTGTTGTGTCTGGTGACCACTGTTGTTGTTGTGTCTGGTGCCCACTGTTGTTGTTGCTGTTACTGGTGACCACTGTTATTGTTTTTGTTGTTACTGTTGACCACTGTTATTGCGTTTGTTGTTACCGTTGACCACTGTTATTGTTTTTACTGGTGACCACTGTTGTTGTTGTTACCGATAACCACTGTTGTTGTTGTTTCTGGTGACCACTGTTGTTGTTGGTAATTGTGACCACTGTTGTTGTTGGTGCTGGTGACCACTGTTGTTGTTGTTGCTGGTGACCACTGTTGTTGTTGTTGTTGTTACTGGTGACCACTGTTATTGTTGTTGCTGGTGACCACTGTTGCTGTTTCTGGTGACCACTGTTGTTGTTGCTGGTGATCACTGTTGTTGTTACAGGTGACCACTGTTGTTGTTATTACTGGTGACCACTGTTGTTGATGTTACTGGTGACCACTGTTGTTGTTATTACTGGTGACCACTGTTGTTGTTACTGGTGACCCCTGTTGTGTTTCCTGGTGACCACTGTTGTTGTTGCTGGTGAACATTGTTGTTGTTCCTGGTGACCACTGTTGTTGTTGCAGGTGACCACTGTTGTTGTTACTGGTGACCATTGTTGTTGTTGTTGTTGTTACTGGTGACCACTGTTGTTGTTACTGCTGACCACTGATGTTGTTATTACTGGCGACCACTGTTGTTTTTACTGGTGACCCCTGCTGTTTTTCCTGGTGACCACTGTTGTTGCTGGCGATCCCTCTTGTTGTTCCTGGTGACCACTGTTGTTGTTGCAGGTGACCACTGTTGTTGTTACTGGTGACCACTGTTGTTGTTGTTGTTGTTACTGGTGACCACTGTTGTTGTTGTTGTTGTTACTGGTGACCACTGTTGTTGTTGTTGCTGGTGACCACTGTTGTTGTTACTGGTGACCCCTGTTGTTTTCCTGGTGACCACTGTTGTTGTTGCTGGTGATCCCTGTTGTTGTTCCTGGTGACCACTGTTGTTGTTGCAGGTGACCCCTGTTGTTGTTACTGGTGACCACTGTTGTTGTTACTGATGATCACTGTTGTTGTTGTTGTTACTTGTGACTAGTGTTGTTGTTGTTACTGGTGACCAATGTTGTTATTTTTGTCACTGGTGACTAGTAGTGTTTTTGCTGGTGACAACTATTATTGTTGTAGCTGGTGACCACCGTTGTTATTGTTACAGGTGACCACTGTTGTTGTTGTTGTAGTTACTGGTGACCACTGTTATTGTTGTTACTGGTGACCACTGTTGTTGCTGTTTCTGGTGACCACTGTTGTTGCTGTTACTGGTGATCACTGTTGTTGTTATTACTGGTGACCACTGTTGTTGTTACTGGTGACCCCTGTTGTTTTTCCTGGTGACCACTGTTGTTGTTGCTGGTGATCCCTGTTGTTGTTCCTGGTGACCACTGTTGTTGTTGCAGGTGACCACTGTTGTTGTTACTGGTGATCACTGTTGTTGTTACTGGTGACCACTGTTGTTGTTGTTGTAGTTGTTACTGTTGACCACTGTTGTTATTACTGGTGACCACTGTTGTTGTTACTGGTGACCCCTGTTGTTTTTCCTGGTGACCACTGTTGTTGTTGCTGGTGATCCCTGTTGTTGTTGCTGGTGACCACTGTTGTTGTTGCAGGTGACCACTGTTGTTGTTGGTAATGGTGACCACTGTTGTTGTTGGTGCTGGTGACCACTGTTGTTGTTGGTGCTGGTGACCACTGTTGTTGTTGTTGCTGGTGACCACTGTTGTTGTTGTTGCTGGTGACCACTGTTGTTGTTGTTGTTGTTACTGGTGACCACTGTTATTGTTGTTGCTGGTGACCACTGTTGCTGTTTCTGGTGACCACTGTTGTTGTTGTTGTTGCTGGTGATCACTGTTTTTGTTGTTACAGGTGACCACTGTTGTTGTTATTACTGGTGACCACTGTTGTTGATGTTACTGGTGACCACTGTTGTTGTTACAGGTGACCACTGTTGTTGTTACTGGTGACCCCTGTTGTGTTTCCTAGTGACCACTGTTGTTGTTGCTGGTGATCCTTGTTGTTGTTCCTGGTGACCACTGTTGTTGTTGCAGGTGACCACTGTTGTTGTTACTGGTGACCACTGTTGTTGTTGTTGTTGTTACTGGTGACCACTGTTGTTGTTGTTGCTGGTGACCACTGTTGTTGTTGCAGGTGACCACTGTTGTTGTTACTGGTGACCACTGTTGTTGTTGTTGTTACTGGTGACCACTGTTGTTGTTACTGCTGACCCCTGTTGTTTTTCCTGGTGACCACTGTTGTTGTTGCTGGCGATCCCTCTTGTTGTTCCTGGTGACCACTGTTGTTGTTGCAGGTGACCACTGTTGTTGTTACTGGTGACCACTGTTGTTGTTGTTGTTACTGGTGACCACTGTTGTTGTTGGTACTGGTGACCACTGTTATTGTTGTTACTGGTGACCACTGTTGTTGTTGTTGTTACTGGTGACCACTGTTGTTGCTGTTTCTGGTGACCACTGTTGTTGCTGTTGCTGGTGATCACTGTTTTTGTTATTACTGGTGACCACTGTTGTTGATGTTACTGGTGACCACTGTTGTTGATGTTACTGGTGACCACTGTTGTTGTTACTGGTGACCCCTGTTGTTTTTCCTGGTGACCACTGTTGTTGTTGCTGGTGATCCCTGTTGTTGTTCCTGGTGACCACTGTTGTTGTTGCAGGTGACCACTGTTGTTGTTACTGGTGACCACTGTTGTTGTTACTGGTGACCACTGTTGTTGTTGTTGTTACTGGTGACCACTGTTGTTGTTGGTGCTGGTGACCACTGTTGTTGTTACTGGTGTCCACTGTTGTTGTTACTGATGATCACTGTTGTTGTTACTGGTGACCACAGTTGTTGTTACTGATGACCACAGTTGTTGTTACTGATGACCACTGTTGTTGTTACTGGTGACCACTGTTGTTGTTGTTGTTGTTACTGGTGACCACTGTTGTTGTTGTTACTGGTGACCACTGTTGTTGTTGTTACTGGTGACCACTGTTGTTGTTGTTGTTGTTACTGGTGACCACTGTTGTTGTTGTTGTTACTTGTGACTAGTGTTGTTGTTGTTGTTGTTACTGGTGACCACTGTTGTTGTTATTACTGGTGACCACTGTTGTTGTTGCAGGTGACCACTGTTGTTTTTACTGGTGACCACTGTTGTTGTTATTATTACTGGTGACCACTGTTATTGTTGTTACTGGTGACCACTGTTGTTGTTACTGGTGACCACTGTTGTTGTTGTTGTTACTGGTGACCACTGTTGTTGTTACTGCTGACCCCTGTTGTTTTTCCTGGTGACCACTGTTGTTGTTGCTGGCGATCCCTCTTGTTGTTCCTGGTGACCACTGTTGTTGTTGCAGGTGACCACTGTTGTTGTTACTGGTGACCACTGTTGTTGTTGTTGTTACTGGTGACCACTGTTGTTGTTGGTACTGGTGACCACTGTTATTGTTGTTACTGGTGACCACTGTTGTTGTTGTTGTTACTGGTGACCACTGTTGTTGCTGTTTCTGGTGACCACTGTTGTTGCTGTTGCTGGTGATCACTGTTTTTGTTATTACTGGTGACCACTGTTGTTGATGTTACTGGTGACCACTGTTGTTGATGTTACTGGTGACCACTGTTGTTGTTACTGGTGACCCCTGTTGTTTTTCCTGGTGACCACTGTTGTTGTTGCTGGTGATCCCTGTTGTTGTTCCTGGTGACCACTGTTGTTGTTGCAGGTGACCACTGTTGTTGTTACTGGTGACCACTGTTGTTGTTACTGGTGACCACTGTTGTTGTTGTTGTTACTGGTGACCACTGTTGTTGTTGGTGCTGGTGACCACTGTTGTTGTTACTGGTGTCCACTGTTGTTGTTACTGATGATCACTGTTGTTGTTACTGGTGACCACAGTTGTTGTTACTGATGACCACAGTTGTTGTTACTGATGACCACTGTTGTTGTTACTGGTGACCACTGTTGTTGTTGTTGTTGTTACTGGTGACCACTGTTGTTGTTGTTACTGGTGACCACTGTTGTTGTTGTTACTGGTGACCACTGTTGTTGTTGTTGTTGTTACTGGTGACCACTGTTGTTGTTGTTGTTACTTGTGACTAGTGTTGTTGTTGTTGTTGTTACTGGTGACCACTGTTGTTGTTATTACTGGTGACCACTGTTGTTGTTGCAGGTGACCACTGTTGTTTTTACTGGTGACCACTGTTGTTGTTATTATTACTGGTGACCACTGTTATTGTTGTTACTGGTGACCACTGTTGTTGTTCCTGGTGACCACTGTTGTTGCTGTTTCTGATGACCACTGTTGTTGCTGTTGCTGGTGATCACTGTTGTTTTTCCTGGTGACCACTGTTGTTGTTACTGGTGACCCCTGTTGTTGTTCCTGGTGACCACTGTTGTTGTTGCAGGTGACCACTGTTGATGTTATTACTGGTGACCACTGTTGTTGTTATTACTGGTGACCACTGTTGTTATTACTGGTGACCACTGTTGTTGTTATTACTGGTGACCACTGTTGTTGTTGCTGGTGATCCTTGTTCTTGTTCCTGGTGACCACTGTTGTTGTTGCAGGTGACCACTGTTGTTGTTACTGGTGACCACTGTTTTTGTTGTTGTTTCTGATGACAACTATTGTTTTTATTATTCTTGACCAATGTTGTTGTTGTTGTTTCTGGTGATCACTGTTGTTGTTACTGGTGACCACTGTTGTTTTTACTGGCGACCACAGTTGTTTTGCCTGGTGACCAGTGCTGTTGTTGCTGGCGATCCCTCTTGTTGTTACTGGCGACCACTGTTGTTTTGCCTGGTGACCAGTGTTGTTGTTGCTGGCGATCCCTCTTGTTGTTACTGGTGACCACTGTTGTTTTGCCTGGTGACCAGTGTTGTTGTTGTTACTGGTGACCACTGTTGTTGTTATTACTGGTGACCACTGTTGTTGATGTTACTGGTGACCACTGTTGTTGCTGTTGCTGGTGATCACTGTTGTTGTTATTACTGGTGACCACTGTTGTTGATGTTACTGGTGACCACTGTTGTTGTTAAAGGTGACCCCTGTTGTTGTTACTGGTGACCCCTGTTGTTTTTCCTGGTGACCACTGTTGTTGTTGCTGGTGATCCCTGTTGTTGTTGCAGGTGACCACTGTTGTTGTTGCAGGTGACCCCTGTTGTTGTTACTGGTGACCCCTGTTGTTTTTCCTGGTGACCCCTGTTGTTGTTACTGGTGACCCCTGTTGTTGTTACTGGTGACCACTGTTGTTGTTGCAGGTGACCACTGTTGCTGTTCCTGTAGACCACTATTGTTGTTTCTGTAGACCACTGTTGTTGTTACTGGTGACCACTGTTGTTGTTGTTACTGGTGACCACTGTTGATGTTGCTGGTGATCACTGTTGTTGTTGCTGATGACCACTGTTGCTATTCCAGTAGACCACTGTTGTTGTTTCTGTAGACCACTGTTGTTGTTACTGGTGACCACTGTTGTTGTTGTTACTGGTGACCACTGTTGTTGTTGCTGATGCCCACTGTTGTTGTTGTTGATGACCACTTTTGTTGTTGTTACTGGTGACCACTGTTGTTGTTGTTGATGATCCCTGTTGTTGTTGTTACTGGTGTCCACTGTTGTTGATACTGGTGACCACTGTTGTTGTTGTTACTAGTGACTACTGTTGTTGTTGTTGCTGGTGACCACTGTTGTTGTTGTTACTAGTGATCACTGTTGTTGTTGTTGCTGGTTACCACTGTTGTTGTTGTTACTGGTGACCACTGTTGTTGTTGTTACTAGTGACTACTGTTGTTGTTGTTGCTGTTGACCACTGTTGTTGCTGTTACTAGTGATCACTGTTGTTGTTGTTGCTGGTTACCACTGTTGTTGTTGTTGCTGGTGACCACTGTTGTTGTTGTTACTGGTGACCACTGCTGTTGTTGTTATTGGTGACCATTGTTGTTGTTATTGTTACTGGTGACCACTGTTGTTGTTGCTGGTGACCACTGTTGTTGTTGTTGCTGGTGATCACTTGTTGTTGTTACTGGTGACCACTGTTGTTATTGTTACTGGTGACCACTGTTGTTGATGTTACTGGTGACCACTGATGTTGTTGTTGCAGGTGACCACTGTTGTTGTTACATGTGACCACTGTTGTTGTTACTGGTGACCACTGTTGTTGTTGTTACATGTGACCACTGTTGTTGTTGTTGCTGGTGACCACTGTTGTTGTTACATGTGACCACTGTTCCTGTTGATACTATTGACCACTGTTGTTGTTGTTGCTGGCGACGACTGTTGTTTTTGTTACTGGTGACCACTGTTGTTGTTGTTACTAGTGACCACTTTTGTTGTTGTTGCTGGTGACCACTGTTGTTGTTGTTACTGATGACCATTGTTGTTTTTGCTGGTGACCACTGTTGTTGTTGTTACTGGTGACCACTGTTGTTGTTGTTACTGGTGACCACTGTTGTTGTTGTTACTGGTGACCACTGTTGTTTTTGTTGTTACTGATGATCCCGTTTGTTGTTGTTGTTACTGATGACCATTGTTGTTGTTGTTGCTGGTGATCACTGTTGTTGTTGTTACTGGTGATCACTGTTGTTGTTGTTGTTACTGGTGACCACTGTTGTTGTTGTTGTTACTGGTGACAACTGTTGTTATCGTTGTTACTGGTGACCACTGTTTTTGTTGTTGTTACTGATGACCACTGTTTTTGTTGTTACTGGTGACCACTGTTTTTTTTTGTTGTTACTGGTGACCACTGTTTTTGTTGTTGTTACTGGTGACCACTGTTTTTGTTGTTGTTGTTACTGATGATCACTGTTGTTGTTGTTGTTACTGGTGACCACTGTTGTTGTTGTTGTTGTTACTGGTGACAACTGTTGTTATCGTTGTTACTGGTGACCACTGTTTTTGTTGTTGTTACTGATGACCACTGTTTTTGTTGTTACTGGTGACCACTGTTTTTTTTTGTTGTTACTGGTGACCACTGTTTTTGTTGTTGTTACTGGTGACCACTGTTTTTGTTGTTGTTACTGGTGACCACTGTTGTTGTTGTTGTTGTTACCGGTGACAACTGTTGTTGTCGTTGTTACTGGTGACCACTGTTTTTGTTGTTGTTACTGATGACCACTGTTTTTGTTGTTACTGGTGACCACTGGTTTTGTTGTTGTTACTGGTGACCACTGTTTTTGTTGTTGTTACTGGTGACCACTGTTTTTGTTGTTGTTGTTACTGATGATCACTGTTGTTGTTGCTGTTACTAATGACCATTGTTGTTGTTGTTGTTACTGATGACCATTGTTGTTATTGTTGCTGGTGATCATTGTTGTTGTTGTTGTTTCTGGTGACCACTGTTGTTGTTGTTGTTATTGCTGGTGACCGCTGTTGTTGTCGGAGGTGTCAAGTGTTATTGCAGGTGACCCCTGTTGTTGTTCATTGAGAACATTGTTGTTGTTGCAGGTGACCCCTGTTGTTGTTCATTGAGAACATTGTTGTTGTTGAAGGTGAACACTGTTGTTGTTCATTGAGAACATTGTTGTTGTTGCAGGTGACCCCTGTTGTTGTTCATTGAGAACATTGTTGTTGTTGAAGGTGAACACTGTTGTTGTTCCTATTACCACTGTTGTTGTTGGAGGTAAAAACTGTTGTTGTTCATGGTTACCACTGTAGTTTTTGGAGGTAACCACTGGTATTGTTGGTGGTAACCACAGTTGTTGTTGCAGGTGACTACTATTGTTGTTACTGGTGACCAATGTTGTTGTTGTTACTGGTGACTAGTGTTGCTGTTGTTACTGGACACCAATGTTGTGTTTTTTGTTACTGGTGACTAGTAGTGTTGTTGTTGTTCACCATTGTTGTTGTTGTTCTTGTTACTGTTGACCAGTATTGTTATTGTTACTGGTGACCACTGTTGTTGTTTTTGTTGTTGTTACTGGTGACCACTGTTTTTGTCGTTGTTACTGATGACCACTGTTGTTGTTGTTTTTACTGGTGACCACTGTTGTTGTTACTGGTGACCACTGTTGTTGTTGTTTTTACTGGTGACCACTGTTGTTGTTACTGGTGACCACTGTTGTTGTTACTGGTGACCAGTATTGTTATTGTTACTGGTGACCACTGTTGTTGTTGTTGTTGTTGTTGTTACTGGTGACCACTGTTTTTGTTGTTGTTACTCATGACCACTGTTGTTGTTGCTGATACTGGTGACCACTGTTGTTGTTGCTGATACTGGTGACCACTGTTGTTGTTGCTGTTACTGGTGACCACTGTTGTTGTTACTGGTGACCACTGTTTTTGTTGTTGTTACTCATGACCACTCTTGTTGTTGCTGATACTGGTGACCACTGTTGTTTTTGTTGTTACTGGTGACCACTGTTGTTGTTGTGTCTGGTGACCACTGTTGTTGTTGTGTCTGGTGCCCACTGTTGTTGTTGCTGTTACTGGTGACCACTGTTATTGTTTTTGTTGTTACTGTTGACCACTGTTATTGCGTTTGTTGTTACCGTTGACCACTGTTATTGTTTTTACTGGTGACCACTGTTGTTGTTGTTACCGATAACCACTGTTGTTGTTGTTTCTGGTGACCACTGTTGTTGTTGGTAATTGTGACCACTGTTGTTGTTGGTGCTGGTGACCACTGTTGTTGTTGTTGCTGGTGACCACTGTTGTTGTTGTTGTTGTTACTGGTGACCACTGTTATTGTTGTTGCTGGTGACCACTGTTGCTGTTTCTGGTGACCACTGTTGTTGTTGCTGGTGATCACTGTTGTTGTTACAGGTGACCACTGTTGTTGTTATTACTGGTGACCACTGTTGTTGATGTTACTGGTGACCACTGTTGTTGTTATTACTGGTGACCACTGTTGTTGTTACTGGTGACCCCTGTTGTGTTTCCTGGTGACCACTGTTGTTGTTGCTGGTGAACATTGTTGTTGTTCCTGGTGACCACTGTTGTTGTTGCAGGTGACCACTGTTGTTGTTACTGGTGACCATTGTTGTTGTTGTTGTTGTTACTGGTGACCACTGTTGTTGTTACTGCTGACCACTGATGTTGTTATTACTGGCGACCACTGTTGTTTTTACTGGTGACCCCTGCTGTTTTTCCTGGTGACCACTGTTGTTGCTGGCGATCCCTCTTGTTGTTCCTGGTGACCACTGTTGTTGTTGCAGGTGACCACTGTTGTTGTTACTGGTGACCACTGTTGTTGTTGTTGTTGTTACTGGTGACCACTGTTGTTGTTGTTGTTGTTACTGGTGACCACTGTTGTTGTTGTTGTTGTTACTGGTGACCACTGTTGTTGTTGTTGTTGCTGGTGACCACTGTTGTTGTTACTGGTGACCCCTGTTGTTTTTCCTGGTGACCACTGTTGTTGTTGCTGGTGATCCCTGTTGTTGTTCCTGGTGACCACTGTTGTTGTTGCAGGTGACCCCTGTTGTTGTTACTGGTGACCACTGTTGTTGTTACTGATGATCACTGTTGTTGTTGTTGTTACTTGTGACTAGTGTTGTTGTTGTTACTGGTGACCAATGTTGTTATTTTTGTCACTGGTGACTAGTAGTGTTTTTGCTGGTGACAACTATTATTGTTGTAGCTGGTGACCACCGTTGTTATTGTTACAGGTGACCACTGTTGTTGTTGTTGTAGTTACTGGTGACCACTGTTATTGTTGTTACTGGTGACCACTGTTGTTGCTGTTTCTGGTGACCACTGTTGTTGCTGTTACTGGTGATCACTGTTGTTGTTATTACTGGTGACCACTGTTGTTGTTACTGGTGACCCCTGTTGTTTTTCCTGGTGACCACTGTTGTTGTTGCTGGTGATCCCTGTTGTTGTTCCTGGTGACCACTGTTGTTGTTGCAGGTGACTACTGTTGTTGTTACTGGTGATCACTGTTGTTGTTACTGGTGACCACTGTTGTTGTTGTTGTAGTTGTTACTGGTGACCACTGTTGTTATTACTGGTGACCACTGTTGTTGTTACTGGTGACCCCTGTTGTTTTTCCTGGTGACCACTGTTGTTGTTGCTGGTGATCCCTGTTGTTGTTGCTGGTGACCACTGTTGTTGTTGCAGGTGACCACTGTTGTTGTTGGTAATGGTGACCACTGTTGTTGTTGGTGCTGGTGACCACTGTTGTTGTTGGTGCTGGTGACCACTGTTGTTGTTGTTGCTGGTGACCACTGTTGTTGTTGTTGCTGGTGACCACTGTTGTTGTTGTTGTTGTTACTGGTGACCACTGTTATTGTTGTTGCTGGTGACCACTGTTGCTGTTTCTGGTGACCACTGTTGTTGTTGTTGTTGCTTGAGATCACTGTTTTTGTTGTTACAGGTGACCACTGTTGTTGTTATTACTGGTGACCACTGTTGTTGATGTTACTGGTGACCACTGTTGTTGTTACAGGTGACCACTGTTGTTGTTACTGGTGACCCCTGTTGTGTTTCCTAGTGACCACTGTTGTTGTTGCTGGTGATCCTTGTTGTTGTTCCTGGTGACCACTGTTGTTGTTGCAGGTGACCACTGTTGTTGTTACTGGTGACCACTGTTGTTGTTGTTGTTGTTACTGGTGACCACTGTTGTTGTTGTTGCTGGTGACCACTGTTGTTGTTGCAGGTGACCACTGTTGTTGTTACTGGTGACCACTGTTGTTGTTGTTGTTACTGGTGACCACTGTTGTTGTTACTGCTGACCCCTGTTGTTTTTCCTGGTGACCACTGTTGTTGTTGCTGGCGATCCCTCTTGTTGTTCCTGGTGACCACTGTTGTTGTTGCAGGTGACCACTGTTGTTGTTACTGGTGACCACTGTTGTTGTTGTTGTTACTGGTGACCACTGTTGTTGTTGGTACTGGTGACCACTGTTATTGTTGTTACTGGTGACCACTGTTGTTGTTGTTGTTACTGGTGACCACTGTTGTTGCTGTTTCTGGTGACCACTGTTGTTGCTGTTGCTGGTGATCACTGTTTTTGTTATTACTGGTGACCACTGTTGTTGATGTTACTGGTGACCACTGTTGTTGATGTTACTGGTGACCACTGTTGTTGTTACTGGTGACCCCTGTTGTTTTTCCTGGAGACCACTGTTGTTGTTGCTGGTGATCCCTGTTGTTGTTCCTGGTGACCACTGTTGTTGTTGCAGGTGACCACTGTTGTTGTTACTGGTGACCACTGTTGTTGTTACTGGTGACCACTGTTGTTGTTGTTGTTACTGGTGACCACTGTTGTTGTTGTTGCTGGTGACCACTGTTGTTGTTACTGGTGTCCACTGTTGTTGTTACTGATGATCACTGTTGTTGTTACTGGTGACCACAGTTGTTGTTACTGATGACCACAGTTGTTGTTACTGATGACCACTGTTGTTGTTACTGGTGACCACTGTTGTTGTTGTTGTTGTTACTGGTGACCACTGTTGTTGTTGTTACTGGTGACCACTGTTGTTGTTGTTACTGGTGACCACTGTTGTTGTTGTTGTTGTTACTGGTGACCACTGTTGTTGTTGTTGTTACTTGTGACTAGTGTTGTTGTTGTTGTTGTTACATGTGACCACTGTTGTTGTTATTACTGGTGACCACTGTTGTTGTTGCAGGTGACCACTGTTGTTTTTACTGGTGACCACTGTTGTTGTTATTATTACTGGTGACCACTGTTATTGTTGTTACTGGTGACCACTGTTGTTGTTCCTGGTGACCACTGTTGTTGCTGTTTCTGATGACCACTGTTGTTGCTGTTGCTGGTGATCACTGTTGTTTTTCCTGGTGACCACTGTTGTTGTTACTGGTGACCCCTGTTGTTGTTCCTGGTGACCACTGTTGTTGTTGCAGGTGACCACTGTTGATGTTATTACTGGTGACCACTGTTGTTGTTATTACTGGTGACCACTGTTGTTATTACTGGTGACCACTGTTGTTGTTATTACTGGTGACCACTGTTGTTGTTGCTGGTGATCCTTGTTCTTGTTCCTGGTGACCACTGTTGTTGTTGCAGGTGACCACTGTTGTTGTTACTGGTGACCACTGTTTTTGTTGTTGTTACTGATGACAACTATTGTTTTTATTATTCTTGACCAATGTTGTTGTTGTTGTTTCTGGTGATCACTGTTGTTGTTGTTACTGGTGACCACTGTTGTTTTTACTGGCGACCACTGTTGTTTTGCCTGGTGACCAGTGCTGTTGTTGCTGGCGATCCCTCTTGTTGTTACTGGCGACCACTGTTGTTTTGCCTGGTGACCAGTGTTGTTGTTGCTGACGATCCCTCTTGTTGTTACTGGTGACCACTGTTGTTTTGCCTGGTGACCAGTGTTGTTGTTGTTACTGGTGACCACTGTTGTTGTTGTTACTGGTGACCACTGTTGTTGCTGTTTCTGGTGACCACTGTTGTTGCTGTTGCTGGTGATCACTGTTGTTGTTATTACTGGTGACCACTGTTGTTGATGTTACTGGTGACCACTGTTGTTGCTGTTGCTGGTGATCGCTGTTGTTGTTATTACTGGTGACCACTGTTGTTGATGTTACTGGTGACCACTGTTGTTGTTAAAGGTGACCCCTGTTGTTGTTACTGGTGACCCCTGTTGTTTTTCCTGGTGACCACTGTTGTTGTTGCTGGTGATCCCTGTTGTTGTTGCAGGTGACCACTGTTGTTGTTGCAGGTGACCCCTGTTGTTGTTACTGGTGACCCCTGTTGTTTTTCCTGGTGACCCCTGTTGTTGTTACTGGTGACCCCTGTTGTTGTTACTGGTGACCACTGTTGTTGTTGCAGGTGACCACTGTTGCTGTTCCTGTAGAACACTATTGTTGTTTCTGTAGACCACTGTTGTTGTTACTGGTGACCACTGTTGTTGTTGTTACTGGTGACCACTGTTGATGTTGCTGGTGATCACTGTTGTTGTTGCTGATGACCACTGTTGCTATTCCAGTAGACCACTGTTGTTGTTTCTGTAGACCACTGTTGTTGTTACTGGTGACCACTGTTGTTGTTGTTACTGGTGACCACTGTTGTTGTTGCTGATGCCCACTGTTGTTGTTGTTGATGACCACTTTTGTTGTTGTTACTGGTGACCACTGTTGTTGTTGTTGATGATCCCTGTTGTTGTTGTTACTGGTGTCCACTGTTGTTGATACTGGTGACCACTGTTGTTGTTGTTACTAGTGACTACTGTTGTTGTTGTTGCTGGTGACCACTGTTGTTGTTGTTACTAGTGATCACTGTTGTTGTTGTTGCTGGTTACCACTGTTGTTGTTGTTACTGGTGACCACTGTTGTTGTTGTTACTAGTGACTACTGTTGTTGTTGTTGCTGTTGACCACTGTTGTTGCTGTTACTAGTGATCACTGTTGTTGTTGTTGCTGGTTACCACTGTTGTTGTTGTTGCTGGTGACCACTGTTGTTGTTGTTACTGGTGACCACTGCTGTTGTTGTTATTGGTGACCATTGTTGTTGTTATTGTTACTGGTGACCACTGTTGTTGTTGCTGGTGACCACTGTTGTTGTTGTTGCTGGTGATCACTTGTTGTTGTTACTGGTGACCACTGTTGTTGTTGTTACTGGTGACCACTGTTGTTGATGTTACTGGTGACCACTGATGTTGTTGTTGCAGGTGACCACTGTTGTTGTTACATGTGACCACTGTTGTTGTTACTGGTGACCACTGTTGTTGTTGTTACATGTGACCACTGTTGTTGTTGTTGCTGGTGACCACTGTTGTTGTTACATGTGACCACTGTTCCTGTTGATACTATTGACCACTGTTGTTGTTGTTGCTGGCGACGACTGTTGTTTTTGTTACTGGTGACCAATGTTGTTGTTGTTACTAGTGACCACTTTTGTTGTCGTTGGTGGTGACCACTGTTGTTGTTGTTACTGATGACCATTGTTGTTGTTGTTGCTGGTGACCACTGTTGTTGTTGTTACTAGTGACCACTTTTGTTGTTGTTGCTGGTGACCACTGTTGTTGTTGTTACTAGTGACCACTTTTGTTGTTGTTGCTGGTGACCACTGTTGTTGTTGTTACTGATGACCATTGTTGTTTTTGCTGGTGACCACTGTTGTTGTTGTTACTGGTGACCACTGTTGTTGTTGTTACTGGTGACCACTGTTGTTGTTGTTACTGGTAACCACTGTTGTTTTTGTTGTTACTGATGATCCCGTTTGTTGTTGTTGTTACTGATGACCATTGTTGTTGTTGTTGCTGGTGATCACTGTTGTTGTTGTTACTGGTGATCACTGTTGTTGTTGTTGTTACTGGTGACCACTGTTGTTGTTGTTGTTGTTACTGGTGACAACTGTTGTTATCGTTGTTACTGGTGACCACTGTTTTTGTTGTTGTTACTGATGACCACTGTTTTTGTTGTTGTTACTGATGACCACTGTTTTTGTTGTTACTGGTGACCACTGTTTTTTTTTGTTGGTACTGGTGACCACTGTTTTTGTTGTTGTTACTGGTGACCACTGTTTTTGTTGTTGTTACTGGTGACCACTGTTTTTGTTGTAGTTACTGGTGACCACTGTTGTTGTTGTTGTTGTTACTGGTGACAACTGTTGTTGTCGTTGTTACTGGTAACCACTGTTTTTGTTGTTGTTACTGATGACCACTGTTTTTGTTGTTACTGGTGACCACTGGTTTTGTTGTTGTTACTGGTGACCACTGTTTTTGTTGTTGTTACTGGTGACCACTGTTTTTGTTGTTGTTGTTACTGATGATCACTGTTGTTGTTGCTGTTAATAATGACCATTGTTGTTGTTGTTGTTACTGATGACCATTGTTGTTATTGTTGCTGGTGATCATTGTTGTTGTTGTTGTTTCTGGTGACCACTGGTGTTGTTGTTGTTATTGCTGGTGACCGCTGTTGTTGTCGGAGGTGTCAAGTGTTATTGCAGGTGACCCCTGTTGTTGTTGTTGTTACTGTTGACCAGTATTGTTATTGTTACTGGTGACCACTGTTGTTGTTTTTGTTGTTGTTACTGGTGACCACTGTTTTTGTCGTTGTTACTGATGACCACTGTTGTTGTTGTTTTTACTGGTGACCACTGTTGTTGTTACTGGTGACCACTGTTGTTGTTACTGTTGACCAGTATTGTTATTGTTACTGGTGACCACTGTTGTTGTTGTTGTTGTTGTTGTTACTGGTGACCACTGTTTTTGTCGTTGTTACTGATGACCACTGTTGTTGTTGTTTTTACTGGTGACCACTGTTGTTGTTACTGGTGACCACTGTTGTTGTTACTGGTGACCACTGTTTTTGTTGTTGTTACTCATGACCACTGTTGTTGTTGCTGATACTGGTGACCACTGTTGTTGTTGCTGATACTGGTGACCACTGTTGTTGTTGCTGTTACTGGTGACCACTGTTGTTGTTACTGGTGACCACTGTTTTTGTTGTTGTTACTCATGACCACTCTTGTTGTTGCTGATACTGGTGACCACTGTTGTTTTTGTTGTTACTGGTGACCACTGTTGTTGTTGTGTCTGGTGACCACTGTTGTTGTTGTGTCTGGTGCCCACTGTTGTTGTTGCTGTTACTGGTGACCACTGTTATTGTTTTTGTTGTTACTGTTGACCACTGTTATTGCGTTTGTTGTTACCGTTGACCACTGTTATTGTTTTTACTGGTGACCACTGTTGTTGTTGTTACCGATAACCACTGTTGTTGTTGTTTCTGGTGACCACTGTTGTTGTTGGTAATTGTGACCACTGTTGTTGTTGGTGCTGGTGACCACTGTTGTTGTTGTTGCTGGTGACCACTGTTGTTGTTGTTGTTGTTACTGGTGACCACTGTTATTGTTGTTGCTGGTGACCACTGTTGCTGTTTCTGGTGACCACTGTTGTTGTTGCTGGTGATCACTGTTGTTGTTACAGGTGACCACTGTTGTTGTTATTACTGGTGACCACTGTTGTTGATGTTACTGGTGACCACTGTTGTTGTTATTACTGGTGACCACTGTTGTTGTTACTGGTGACCCCTGTTGTGTTTCCTGGTGACCACTGTTGTTGTTGCTGGTGAACATTGTTGTTGTTCCTGGTGACCACTGTTGTTGTTGCAGGTGACCACTGTTGTTGTTACTGGTGACCATTGTTGTTGTTGTTGTTGTTACTGGTGACCACTGTTGTTGTTACTGCTGACCACTGATGTTGTTATTACTGGCGACCACTGTTGTTTTTACTGGTGACCCCTGCTGTTTTTCCTGGTGACCACTGTTGTTGCTGGCGATCCCTCTTGTTGTTCCTGGTGACCACTGTTGTTGTTGCAGGTGACCACTGTTGTTGTTACTGGTGACCACTGTTGTTGTTGTTGTTGTTACTGGTGACCACTGTTGTTGTTGTTGTTACTGGTGACCACTGTTGTTGTTGTTGCTGGTGACCACTGTTGTTGTTACTGGTGACCCCTGTTGTTTTCCTGGTGACCACTGTTGTTGTTGCTGGTGATCCCTGTTGTTGTTCCTGGTGACCACTGTTGTTGTTGCAGGTGACCCCTGTTGTTGTTACTGGTGACCACTGTTGTTGTTACTGATGATCACTGTTGTTGTTGTTGTTACTTGTGACTAGTGTTGTTGTTGTTACTGGTGACCAATGTTGTTATTTTTGTCACTGGTGACTAGTAGTGTTTTTGCTGGTGACAACTATTATTGTTGTAGCTGGTGACCACCGTTGTTATTGTTACAGGTGACCACTGTTGTTGTTGTTGTAGTTACTGGTGACCACTGTTATTGTTGTTACTGGTGACCACTGTTGTTGCTGTTTCTGGTGACCACTGTTGTTGCTGTTACTGGTGATCACTGTTGTTGTTATTACTGGTGACCACTGTTGTTGTTACTGGTGACCCCTGTTGTTTTTCCTGGTGACCACTGTTGTTGTTGCTGGTGATCCCTGTTGTTGTTCCTGGTGACCACTGTTGTTGTTGCAGGTGACCACTGTTGTTGTTACTGGTGATCACTGTTGTTGTTACTGGTGACCACTGTTGTTGTTGTTGTAGTTGTTACTGTTGACCACTGTTGTTATTACTGGTGACCACTGTTGTTGTTACTGGTGACCCCTGTTGTTTTTCCTGGTGACCACTGTTGTTGTTACTGGTGATCCCTGTTGTTGTTGCTGGTGACCACTGTTGTTGTTGCAGGTGACCACTGTTGTTGTTGGTAATGGTGACCACTGTTGTTGTTGGTGCTGGTGACCACTGTTGTTGTTGGTGCTGGTGACCACTGTTGTTGTTGTTGCTGGTGACCACTGTTGTTGTTGTTGCTGTTGACCACTGTTGTTGTTGTTGTTGTTACTGGTGACCACTGTTATTGTTGTTGCTGGTGACCACTGTTGCTGTTTCTGGTGACCACTGTTGTTGTTGTTGTTGCTGGTGATCACTGTTTTTGTTGTTACAGGTGACCACTGTTGTTGTTATTACTGGTGACCACTGTTGTTGATGTTACTGGTGACCACTGTTGTTGTTACAGGTGACCACTGTTGTTGTTACTGGTGACCCCTGTTGTGTTTCCTAGTGACCACTGTTGTTGTTGCTGGTGATCCTTGTTGTTGTTCCTGGTGACCACTGTTGTTGTTGCAGGTGACCACTGTTGTTGTTACTGGTGACCACTGTTGTTGTTGTTGTTGTTACTGGTGACCACTGTTGTTGTTGTTGCTGGTGACCACTGTTGTTGTTGCAGGTGACCACTGTTGTTGTTACTGGTGACCACTGTTGTTGTTGTTGTTACTGGTGACCACTGTTGTTGTTACTGCTGACCCCTGTTGTTTTTCCTGGTGACCACTGTTGTTGTTGCTGGCGATCCCTCTTGTTGTTCCTGGTGACCACTGTTGTTGTTGCAGGTGACCACTGTTGTTGTTACTGGTGACCACTGTTGTTGTTGTTGTTACTGGTGACCACTGTTGTTGTTGGTACTGGTGACCACTGTTATTGTTGTTACTGGTGACCACTGTTGTTGTTGTTGTTACTGGTGACCACTGTTGTTGCTGTTTCTGGTGACCACTGTTGTTGCTGTTGCTGGTGATCACTGTTTTTGTTATTACTGGTGACCACTGTTGTTGATGTTACTGGTGACCACTGTTGATGTTACTGGTGACCACTGTTGTTGTTACTGGTGACCCCTGTTGTTTTTCCTGGTGACCACTGTTGTTGTTGCTGGTGATCCCTGTTGTTGTTCCTGGTGACCACTGTTGTTGTTGCAGGTGACCACTGTTGTTGTTACTGGTGACCACTGTTGTTGTTACTGGTGACCACTGTTGTTGTTGTTGTTACTGGTGACCACTGTTGTTGTTGGTGCTGGTGACCACTGTTGTTGTTACTGGTGTCCACTGTTGTTGTTACTGATGATCACTGTTGTTGTTACTGGTGACCACAGTTGTTGTTACTGATGACCACAGTTGTTACTGATGACCACTGTTGTTGTTACTGGTGACCACTGTTGTTGTTGTTGTTGTTACTGGTGACCACTGTTGTTGTTGTTACTGGTGACCACTGTTGTTGTTGTTACTGGTGACCACTGTTGTTGTTGTTGTTGTTACTGGTGACCACTGTTGTTGTTGTTACTTGTGACTAGTGTTGTTGTTGTTGTTGTTACTGGTGACCACTGTTGTTGTTATTACTGGTGACCACTGTTGTTGTTGCAGGTGACCACTGTTGTTTTTACTGGTGACCACTGTTGTTGTTATTATTACTGGTGACCACTGTTATTGTTGTTACTGGTGACCACTGTTGTTGTTCCTGGTGACCACTGTTGTTGCTGTTTCTGATGACCACTGTTGTTGCTGTTGCTGGTGATCACTGTTGTTTTTCCTGATGACCACTGTTGTTGTTACTGGTGACCCCTGTTGTTGTTCCTGGTGACCACTGTTGTTGTTGCAGGTGACCACTGTTGATGTTATTACTGGTGACCACTGTTGTTGTTATTACTGGTGACCACTGTTGTTATTACTGGTGACCACTGTTGTTGTTATTACTGGTGACCACTGTTGTTGTTGCTGGTGATCCTTGTTCTTGTTCCTGGTGACCACTGTTGTTGTTGCAGGTGACCACTGTTGTTGTTACTGGTGACCACTGTTTTTGTTGTTGTTACTGATGACAACTATTGTTTTTATTATTCTTGACCAATGTTGTTGTTGTTGTTTCTGGTGATCACTGTTGTTGTTGTTACTGGTGACCACTGTTGTTTTTACTGGCGACCACAGTTGTTTTGCCTGGTGACCAGTGCTGTTGTTGCTGGCGATCCCTCTTGTTGTTACTGGCGACCACTGTTGTTTTGCCTGGTGACCAGTGTTGTTGTTGCTGGCGATCCCTCTTGTTGTTACTGGTGACCACTGTTGTTTTGCCTGGTGACCAGTGTTGTTGTTGTTACTGGTGACCACTGTTGTTGTTGTTACTGGTGACCACTGTTGTTGCTGTTTCTGGTGACCACTGTTGTTGCTGTTGCTGGTGATCACTGTTGTTGTTATTACTGGTGACCACTGTTGTTGATGTTACTGGTGACCACTGTTGTTGCTGTTGCTGGTGATCACTGTTGTTGTTATTACTGGTGACCACTGTTGTTGATGTTACTGGTGACCACTGTTGTTGTTAAAGGTGACCCCTGTTGTTGTTACTGGTGACCCCTGTTGTTTTTCCTGGTGACCACTGTTGTTGTTGCTGGTGATCCCTGTTGTTGTTGCAGGTGACCACTGTTGTTGTTGCAGGTGACCCCTGTTGTTGTTACTGGTGACCCCTGTTGTTTTTCCTGGTGACCCCTGTTGTTGTTACTGGTGACCCCTGTTGTTGTTACTGGTGACCACTGTTGTTGTTGCAGGTGACCACTGTTGCTGTTCCTGTAGACCACTATTGTTGTTTCTGTAGACCACTGTTGTTGTTACTGGTGACCACTGTTGTTGTTGTTACTGGTGACCACTGTTGATGTTGCTGGTGATCACTGTTGTTGTTGCTGATGACCACTGTTGCTATTCCAGTAGACCACTGTTGTTGTTTCTGTAGACCACTGTTGTTGTTACTGGTGACTACTGTTGTTGTTGTTACTGGTGACCACTGTTGTTGTTGCTGATGCCCACTGTTGTTGTTGTTGATGACCACTTTTGTTGTTGTTACTGGTGACCACTGTTGTTGTTGTTGATGATCCCTGTTGTTGTTGTTACTGGTGTCCACTGTTGTTGATACTGGTGACCACTGTTGTTGTTGTTACTAGTGACTACTGTTGTTGTTGTTGCTGGTGACCACTGTTGTTGTTGTTACTAGTGATCACTGTTGTTGTTGTTGCTGGTTACCACTGTTGTTGTTGTTACTGGTGACCACTGTTGTTGTTGTTACTAGTGACTACTGTTGTTGTTGTTGCTGTTGACCACTGTTGTTGCTGTTACTAGTGATCACTGTTGTTGTTGTTGCTGGTTACCACTGTTGTTGTTGTTGCTGGTGACCACTGTTGTTGTTGTTACTGGTGACCACTGCTGTTGTTGTTATTGGTGACCATTGTTGTTGTTATTGTTACTGGTGACCACTGTTGTTGTTGCTGGTGACCACTGTTGTTGCTGTTGCTGGTGATCACTGTTGTTGTTATTACTGGTGACCACTGTTGTTGATGTTACTGGTGACCACTGTTGTTGTTAAAGGTGACCCCTGTTGTTGTTACTGGTGACCCCTGTTGTTTTTCCTGGTGACCACTGTTGTTGTTGCTGGTGATCCCTGTTGTTGTTGCAGGTGACCACTGTTGTTGTTGCAGGTGACCCCTGTTGTTGTTACTGGTGACCCCTGTTGTTTTTCCTGGTGACCCCTGTTGTTGTTACTGGTGACCCCTGTTGTTGTTACTGGTGACCACTGTTGTTGTTGCAGGTGACCACTGTTGCTGTTCCTGTAGACCACTATTGTTGTTTCTGTAGACCACTGTTGTTGTTACTGGTGACCACTGTTGTTGTTGTTACTGGTGACCACTGTTGATGTTGCTGGTGATCACTGTTGTTGTTGCTGATGACCACTGTTGCTATTCCAGTAGACCACTGTTGTTGTTTCTGTAGACCACTGTTGTTGTTACTGGTGACTACTGTTGTTGTTGTTACTGGTGACCACTGTTGTTGTTGCTGATGCCCACTGTTGTTGTTGTTGATGACCACTTTTGTTGTTGTTACTGGTGACCACTGTTGTTGTTGTTGATGATCCCTGTTGTTGTTGTTACTGGTGTCCACTGTTGTTGATACTGGTGACCACTGTTGTTGTTGTTACTAGTGACTACTGTTGTTGTTGTTGCTGGTGACCACTGTTGTTGTTGTTACTAGTGATCACTGTTGTTGTTGTTGCTGGTTACCACTGTTGTTGTTGTTACTGGTGACCACTGTTGTTGTTGTTACTAGTGACTACTGTTGTTGTTGTTACTGGTGACCACTGTTGTTGTTACTGCTGACCACTGATGTTGTTATTACTGGCGACCACTGTTGTTTTTACTGGTGACCCCTGCTGTTTTTCCTGGTGACCACTGTTGTTGCTGGCGATCCCTCTTGTTGTTCCTGGTGACCACTGTTGTTGTTGCAGGTGACCACTGTTGTTGTTACTGGTGACCACTGTTGTTGTTGTTGTTGTTACTGGTGACCACTGTTGTTGTTGTTGTTACTGGTGACCACTGTTGTTGTTGTTGCTGGTGACCACTGTTGTTGTTACTGGTGACCCCTGTTGTTTTCCTGGTGACCACTGTTGTTGTTGCTGGTGATCCCTGTTGTTGTTCCTGGTGACCACTGTTGTTGTTGCAGGTGACCCCTGTTGTTGTTACTGGTGACCACTGTTGTTGTTACTGATGATCACTGTTGTTGTTGTTGTTACTTGTGACTAGTGTTGTTGTTGTTACTGGTGACCAATGTTGTTATTTTTGTCACTGGTGACTAGTAGTGTTTTTGCTGGTGACAACTATTATTGTTGTAGCTGGTGACCACCGTTGTTATTGTTACAGGTGACCACTGTTGTTGTTGTTGTAGTTACTGGTGACCACTGTTATTGTTGTTACTGGTGACCACTGTTGTTGCTGTTTCTGGTGACCACTGTTGTTGCTGTTACTGGTGATCACTGTTGTTGTTATTACTGGTGACCACTGTTGTTGTTACTGGTGACCCCTGTTGTTTTTCCTGGTGACCACTGTTGTTGTTGCTGGTGATCCCTGTTGTTGTTCCTGGTGACCACTGTTGTTGTTGCAGGTGACCACTGTTGTTGTTACTGGTGATCACTGTTGTTGTTACTGGTGACCACTGTTGTTGTTGTTGTAGTTGTTACTGTTGACCACTGTTGTTATTACTGGTGACCACTGTTGTTGTTACTGGTGACCCCTGTTGTTTTTCCTGGTGACCACTGTTGTTGTTACTGGTGATCCCTGTTGTTGTTGCTGGTGACCACTGTTGTTGTTGCAGGTGACCACTGTTGTTGTTGGTAATGGTGACCACTGTTGTTGTTGGTGCTGGTGACCACTGTTGTTGTTGGTGCTGGTGACCACTGTTGTTGTTGTTGCTGGTGACCACTGTTGTTGTTGTTGCTGTTGACCACTGTTGTTGTTGTTGTTGTTACTGGTGACCACTGTTATTGTTGTTGCTGGTGACCACTGTTGCTGTTTCTGGTGACCACTGTTGTTGTTGTTGTTGCTGGTGATCACTGTTTTTGTTGTTACAGGTGACCACTGTTGTTGTTATTACTGGTGACCACTGTTGTTGATGTTACTGGTGACCACTGTTGTTGTTACAGGTGACCACTGTTGTTGTTACTGGTGACCCCTGTTGTGTTTCCTAGTGACCACTGTTGTTGTTGCTGGTGATCCTTGTTGTTGTTCCTGGTGACCACTGTTGTTGTTGCAGGTGACCACTGTTGTTGTTACTGGTGACCACTGTTGTTGTTGTTGTTGTTACTGGTGACCACTGTTGTTGTTGTTGCTGGTGACCACTGTTGTTGTTGCAGGTGACCACTGTTGTTGTTACTGGTGACCACTGTTGTTGTTGTTGTTACTGGTGACCACTGTTGTTGTTACTGCTGACCCCTGTTGTTTTTCCTGGTGACCACTGTTGTTGTTGCTGGCGATCCCTCTTGTTGTTCCTGGTGACCACTGTTGTTGTTGCAGGTGACCACTGTTGTTGTTACTGGTGACCACTGTTGTTGTTGTTGTTACTGGTGACCACTGTTGTTGTTGGTACTGGTGACCACTGTTATTGTTGTTACTGGTGACCACTGTTGTTGTTGTTGTTACTGGTGACCACTGTTGTTGCTGTTTCTGGTGACCACTGTTGTTGCTGTTGCTGGTGATCACTGTTTTTGTTATTACTGGTGACCACTGTTGTTGATGTTACTGGTGACCACTGTTGATGTTACTGGTGACCACTGTTGTTGTTACTGGTGACCCCTGTTGTTTTTCCTGGTGACCACTGTTGTTGTTGCTGGTGATCCCTGTTGTTGTTCCTGGTGACCACTGTTGTTGTTGCAGGTGACCACTGTTGTTGTTACTGGTGACCACTGTTGTTGTTACTGGTGACCACTGTTGTTGTTGTTGTTACTGGTGACCACTGTTGTTGTTGGTGCTGGTGACCACTGTTGTTGTTACTGGTGTCCACTGTTGTTGTTACTGATGATCACTGTTGTTGTTACTGGTGACCACAGTTGTTGTTACTGATGACCACAGTTGTTGTTACTGATGACCACTGTTGTTGTTACTGGTGACCACTGTTGTTGTTGTTGTTGTTACTGGTGACCACTGTTGTTGTTGTTACTGGTGACCACTGTTGTTGTTGTTACTGGTGACCACTGTTGTTGTTGTTGTTGTTACTGGTGACCACTGTTGTTGTTGTTACTTGTGACTAGTGTTGTTGTTGTTGTTGTTACTGGTGACCACTGTTGTTGTTATTACTGGTGACCACTGTTGTTGTTGCAGGTGACCACTGTTGTTTTTACTGGTGACCACTGTTGTTGTTATTATTACTGGTGACCACTGTTATTGTTGTTACTGGTGACCACTGTTGTTGTTCCTGGTGACCACTGTTGTTGCTGTTTCTGATGACCACTGTTGTTGCTGTTGCTGGTGATCACTGTTGTTTTTCCTGATGACCACTGTTGTTGTTACTGGTGACCCCTGTTGTTGTTCCTGGTGACCACTGTTGTTGTTGCAGGTGACCACTGTTGATGTTATTACTGGTGACCACTGTTGTTGTTATTACTGGTGACCACTGTTGTTATTACTGGTGACCACTGTTGTTGTTATTACTGGTGACCACTGTTGTTGTTGCTGGTGATCCTTGTTCTTGTTCCTGGTGACCACTGTTGTTGTTGCAGGTGACCACTGTTGTTGTTACTGGTGACCACTGTTTTTGTTGTTGTTACTGATGACAACTATTGTTTTTATTATTCTTGACCAATGTTGTTGTTGTTGTTTCTGGTGATCACTGTTGTTGTTGTTACTGGTGACCACTGTTGTTTTTACTGGCGACCACAGTTGTTTTGCCTGGTGACCAGTGCTGTTGTTGCTGGCGATCCCTCTTGTTGTTACTGGCGACCACTGTTGTTTTGCCTGGTGACCAGTGTTGTTGTTGCTGGCGATCCCTCTTGTTGTTACTGGTGACCACTGTTGTTTTGCCTGGTGACCAGTGTTGTTGTTGTTACTGGTGACCACTGTTGTTGTTGTTACTGGTGACCACTGTTGTTGCTGTTTCTGGTGACCACTGTTGTTGCTGTTGCTGGTGATCACTGTTGTTGTTATTACTGGTGACCACTGTTGTTGATGTTACTGGTGACCACTGTTGTTGCTGTTGCTGGTGATCACTGTTGTTGTTATTACTGGTGACCACTGTTGTTGATGTTACTGGTGACCACTGTTGTTGTTAAAGGTGACCCCTGTTGTTGTTACTGGTGACCCCTGTTGTTTTTCCTGGTGACCACTGTTGTTGTTGCTGGTGATCCCTGTTGTTGTTGCAGGTGACCACTGTTGTTGTTGCAGGTGACCCCTGTTGTTGTTACTGGTGACCCCTGTTGTTTTTCCTGGTGACCCCTGTTGTTGTTACTGGTGACCCCTGTTGTTGTTACTGGTGACCACTGTTGTTGTTGCAGGTGACCACTGTTGCTGTTCCTGTAGACCACTATTGTTGTTTCTGTAGACCACTGTTGTTGTTACTGGTGACCACTGTTGTTGTTGTTACTGGTGACCACTGTTGATGTTGCTGGTGATCACTGTTGTTGTTGCTGATGACCACTGTTGCTATTCCAGTAGACCACTGTTGTTGTTTCTGTAGACCACTGTTGTTGTTACTGGTGACTACTGTTGTTGTTGTTACTGGTGACCACTGTTGTTGTTGCTGATGCCCACTGTTGTTGTTGTTGATGACCACTTTTGTTGTTGTTACTGGTGACCACTGTTGTTGTTGTTGATGATCCCTGTTGTTGTTGTTACTGGTGTCCACTGTTGTTGATACTGGTGACCACTGTTGTTGTTGTTACTAGTGACTACTGTTGTTGTTGTTGCTGGTGACCACTGTTGTTGTTGTTACTAGTGATCACTGTTGTTGTTGTTGCTGGTTACCACTGTTGTTGTTGTTACTGGTGACCACTGTTGTTGTTGTTACTAGTGACTACTGTTGTTGTTGTTGCTGTTGACCACTGTTGTTGCTGTTACTAGTGATCACTGTTGTTGTTGTTGCTGGTTACCACTGTTGTTGTTGTTGCTGGTGACCACTGTTGTTGTTGTTACTGGTGACCACTGCTGTTGTTGTTATTGGTGACCATTGTTGTTGTTATTGTTACTGGTGACCACTGTTGTTGTTGCTGGTGACCACTGTTGTTGTTGTTGCTGGTGATCACTTGTTGTTGTTACTGGTGACCACTGTTGTTGTTGTTACTGGTGACCACTGTTGTTGATGTTACTGGTGACCACTGATGTTGTTGTTGCTGGTGACCACTGTTGTTGTTACATGTGACCACTGTTGTTGTTACTGGTGACCACTGTTGTTGTTGTTACATGTGACCACTGTTGTTGTTGTTACTGGTGACCACTGTTGTTGTTGTTACTGATGACCACTGTTGTTGTTGTTACATGTGACCACTGTTGTTGTTGTTGCTGGTGACCACTGTTGTTGTTACATGTGACCACTGTTCCTGTTGATACTATTGACCACTGTTGTTGTTGTTGCTGGCGACGACTGTTGTTTTTGTTACTGGTGACCACTGTTGTTGTTGATACTTATGACCATTGTTGTTGTTGTTGCTGGTGACCACTGTTGTTGTTGTTACTAGTGACCACTTTTGTTGTTGTTGCTGGTGACCACTGTTGTTGTTGTTACTAGTGACCACTTTTGTTGTTGTTGCTGGTGACCACTGTTGTTGTTGTTACTGATGACCATTGTTGTTTTTGCTGGTGACCACTGTTGTTGTTGTTACTGGTGACCACTGTTGTTGTTGTTACTGGTGACCACTGTTGTTTTTGTTGTTACTGATGATCCCGTTTGTTGTTGTTGTTACTGATGACCATTGTTGTTGTTGTTGCTGGTGATCACTGTTGTTGTTGTTACTGGTGATCACTGTTTTTGTTGTTGTTACTGGTGACCACTGTTGTTGTTGTTGTTACTGGTGACAACTGTTGTTATCGTTGTTACTGGTGACCACTGTTTTTGTTGTTGTTACTGGTGACCACTGTTTTTGTTGTTACTGATGACCACTGTTTTTGTTGTTACTGGTGACCACTGTTTTTTTTTGTTGTTACTGGTGACCACTGTTTTTGTTGTTGTTACTGGTGACCACTGTTTTTGTTGTTGTTGTTACTGATGATCACTGTTGTTGTTGTTGTTACTGGTGACCACTGTTGTTGTTGTTGTTGTTACTGGTGACAACTGTTGTTATCGTTGTTACTGGTGACCACTGTTTTTGTTGTTGTTACTGATGACCACTGTTTTTGTTGTTACTGGTGACCACTGTTTTTTTTTGTTGTTACTGGTGACCACTGTTTTTGTTGTTGTTACTGGTGACCACTGTTGTTGTTGTTGTTACTGGTGACCACTGTTTTTGTTGTTGTTACTGGTGACCACTGTTTTTGTTGTTGTTGTTACTGGTGACCACTGTTTTTGTTGTTGTTACTGGTGACCACTGTTTTTGTTGTTGTTACTGGTGACCACTGTTTTTGTTGTTGTTACTGGTGACCACTGTTTTTGTTGTTGTTACTGGTGACCACTGTTGTTGTTGTTGTTGTTACTGGTGACCACTGTTGTTGTTGTTGTTGTTACTGGTGACAACTGTTGTTGTCGTTGTTACTGGTGACCACTGTTTTTGTTGTTGTTACTGATGACCACTGTTTTTGTTGTTACTGGTGACCACTGGTTTTGTTGTTGTTACTGGTGACCACTGTTTTTGTTGTTGTTACTGGTGACCACTGTTTTTGTTGTTGTTGTTACTGATGATCACTGTTGTTGTTGCTGTTACTAATGACCATTGTTGTTGTTGTTGTTACTGATGACCATTGTTGTTATTGTTGCTGGTGATCATTGTTGTTGTTGTTGTTTCTGGTGACCACTGGTGTTGTTGTTGTTATTGCTGGTGACCGCTGTTGTTGTCGGAGGTGTCAAGTGTTATTGCAGGTGACCCCTGTTGTTGTTCATTGAGAACATTGTTGTTGTTGCAGGTGACCCCTGTTGTTGTTCATTGAGAACATTGTTGTTGTTGCAGGTGACCCCTGTTGTTGTTCATTGAGAACATTGTTGTTGTTGAAGGTGAACACTGTTGTTGTTCCTATTACCACTGTTGTTGTTGGAGGTAAAAACTGTTGTTGTTCATGGTTACCACTGTAGTTTTTGGAGGTAACCACTGGTATTGTTGGTGGTAATCACAGTTGTTGTTGCAGGTGACTACTATTGTTGTTACTGGTGACCAATGTTGTTGTTGTTACTGGTGACTAGTGTTGCTGTTGTTACTGGACACCAATGTTGCGTTTTTTGTTACTGGTGACTAGTAGTGTTGTTGTTGTTCACCATTGTTGTTGTTGTTGTTGTTACTGTTGACCAGTATTGTTATTGTTACTGGTGACCACTGTTGTTGTTTTTGTTGTTGTTACTGGTGACCACTGTTTTTGTCGTTGTTACTGATGACCAGTGTTGTTGTTTTTACTGGTGACCACTGTTGTTGTTACTGGTGACCACTGTTGTTGTTACTGGTGACCACTGTTTTTGTTGTTGTTACTCATGACCACTGTTGTTGTTGCTGATGCTGGTGACCACTGTTGTTGTTGCTGATACTGGTGACCACTGTTGTTGTTGCTGTTACTGGTGACCACTGTTGTTGTTACTGGTGACCACTGTTTTTGTTGTTGTTACTCATGACCACTCTTGTTGTTGCTGATACTGGTGACCACTGTTGTTTTTGTTGTTACTGGTGACCACTGTTGTTGTTGTGTCTGGTGACCACTGTTGTTGTTGTGTCTGGTGCCCACTGTTGTTGTTGCTGTTACTGGTGACCACTGTTATTGTTTTTGTTGTTACTGTTGACCACTGTTATTGCGTTTGTTGTTACCGTTGACCACTGTTATTGTTTTTACTGGTGACCACTGTTGTTGTTGTTACCGATAACCACTGTTGTTGTTGTTTCTGGTGACCACTGTTGTTGTTGGTAATTGTGACCACTGTTGTTGTTGGTGCTGGTGACCACTGTTGTTGTTGTTGCTGGTGACCACTGTTGTTGTTGTTGTTGTTACTGGTGACCACTGTTATTGTTGTTGCTGGTGACCACTGTTGCTGTTTCTGGTGACCACTGTTGTTGTTGCTGGTGATCACTGTTGTTGTTACAGATGACCACTGTTGTTGTTATTACTGGTGACCACTGTTGTTGATGTTACTGGTGACCACTGTTGTTGTTATTACTGGTGACCACTGTTGTTGTTACTGGTGACCCCTGTTGTGTTTCCTGGTGACCACTGTTGTTGTTGCTTGTGATCATTGTTGTTGTTCCTGGTGACCACTGTTGTTGTTGCAGGTGACCACTGTTGTTGTTACTGGTGACCACTGTTGTTGTTGTTACTGGTGACCACTGTTGTTGTTGTTGTTGTTACTGGTGACCACTGTTGTTGTTGTTGCTGGTGACCACTGTTGTTGTTACTGGTGACCCCTGTTGTTTTTCCTGGTGACCACTGTTGTTGTTGCTGGTGATCCCTGTTGTTGTTCCTGGTGACCACTGTTGTTGTTGCAGGTGACCCCTGTTGTTGTTACTGGTGACCACTGTTGTTGTTACTGATGATCACTGTTGTTGTTGTTGTTACTTGTGACTAGTGTTGTTGTTGTTACTGGTGACCAATGTTGTTATTTTTGTCACTGGTGACTAGTAGTGTTTTTGCTGGTGACAACTATTATTGTTGTAGCTGGTGACCACCGTTGTTATTGTTACAGGTGACCACTGTTGTTGTTGTTGTTGTTACTGGTGACCACTGTTATTGTTGTTACTGGTGACCACTGTTGTTGCTGTTTCTGGTGACCACTGTTGTTGCTGTTACTGGTGATCACTGTTGTTGTTATTACTGGTGACCACTGTTGTTGTTACTGGTGACCCCTGTTGTTTTTCCTGGTGACCACTGTTGTTGTTGCTGGTGATCCCTGTTGTTGTTCCTGGTGACCACTGTTGTTGTTGCAGGTGACCACTGTTGTTGTTGCAGGTGACCACTGTTGTTGTTACTGGTGATCACTGTTGTTGTTACTGGTGACCACTGTTGTTGTTGTTGTTGTTGTTACTGGTGACCACTGTTGTTGTTATTACTGGTGACCACTGTTGTTACTGGTGACCCCTGTTGTTTTTCCTGGTGACCACTGTTGTTGTTGCTGGTGATCCCTGTTGTTGTTGCTGGTGACCACTGTTGTTGTTGCAGGTGACCACTGTTGTTGTTGGTAATGGTGACCACTGTTATTGTTGTTGCTGGTGACCACTGTTGCTGTTTCTGGTGACCACTGTTGTTGTTGTTGTTGCTGGTGATCACTGTTTTTGTTGTTACAGGTGACCACTGTTGTTGTTATTACTGGTGACCACTGTTGTTGATGTTACTGGTGACCACTGTTGTTGTTACAGGTGACCACTGTTGTTGTTACTGGTGACCCCTGTTGTGTTTCCTGGTGACCACTGTTGTTGTTGCTGGTGATCCTTGTTGTTGTTCCTGGTGACCACTGTTGTTGTTGCAGGTGACCACTGTTGTTGTTACTGGTGACCACTGTTGTTGTTGTTGTTGTTACTGGTGACCACTGTTGTTGTTGTTGCTGGTGACCACTGTTGTTGTTGCAGGTGACCACTGTTGTTGTTACTGGTGACCACTGTTGTTGTTGTTGTTACTGGTGACCACTGTTGTTGTTACTGCTGACCCCTGTTGTTTTTCCTGGTGACCACTGTTGTTGTTGCTGGCGATCCCTCTTGTTGTTCCTGGTGACCACTGTTGTTGTTGCAGGTGACCACTGTTGTTGTTACTGGTGACCACTGTTGTTGTTGTTGTTACTGGTGACCACTGTTGTTGTTGGTACTGGTGACCACTGTTATTGTTGTTACTGGTGACCACTGTTGTTGTTGTTGTTACTGGTGACCACTGTTGTTGCTGTTTCTGGTGACCACTGTTGTTGCTGTTGCTGGTGATCACTGTTTTTGTTATTACTGGTGACCACTGTTGTTGATGTTACTGGTGACCACTGTTGTTGATGTTACTGGTGACCACTGTTGTTGTTGTTACTGGTGACCACTGTTGTTGTTGTTGTTGTTACTGGTGACCACTGTTGTTGTTGTTACTGGTGACCACTGTTGTTGTTGTTACTGGTGACCACTGTTGTTGTTGTTACTGGTGACCACTGTTGTTGTTGTTGTTGTTACTGGTGACCACTGTTGTTGTTGTTGTTACTTGAGACTAGTGTTGTTGTTGTTGTTGTTACTGGTGACCACTGTTGTTGTTATTACTGGTGACCACTGTTGTTGTTGCAGGTGACCACTGTTGTTTTTACTGGTGACCACTGTTGTTGTTATTATTACTGGTGACCACTGTTATTGTTGTTACTGGTGACCACTGTTGTTGTTCCTGGTGACCACTGTTGTTGCTGTTTCTGATGACCACTGTTGTTGCTGTTGCTGGTGATCACTGTTGTTTTTCCTGGTGACCACTGTTGTTGTTACTGGTGACCCCTGTTGTTGTTCCTGGTGACCACTGTTGTTGTTGCAGGTGACCACTGTTGTTGTTACTGGTGACCACTGTTGTTGTTGTTACTGGTGACCACTGTTGTTGTTGTTGCTGGTGACCACTGTTGTTGTTACTGGTGACCCCTGTTGTTTTTCCTGGTGACCACTGTTGTTGTTGCTGGTGATCCCTGTTGTTGTTCCTGGTGACCACTGTTGTTGTTGCAGGTGACCCCTGTTGTTGTTACTGGTGACCACTGTTGTTGTTACTGATGATCACTGTTGTTGTTGTTGTTACTTGTGACTAGTGTTGTTGTTGTTACTGGTGACCAATGTTGTTATTTTTGTCACTGGTGACTAGTAGTGTTTTTGCTGGTGACAACTATTATTGTTGTAGCTGGTGACCACCGTTGTTATTGTTACAGGTGACCACTGTTGTTGTTGTTGTTGTTACTGGTGACCACTGTTATTGTTGTTACTGGTGACCACTGTTGTTGCTGTTTCTGGTGACCACTGTTGTTGCTGTTACTGGTGATCACTGTTGTTGTTATTACTGGTGACCACTGTTGTTGTTACTGGTGACCCCTGTTGTTTTTCCTGGTGACCACTGTTGTTGTTGCTGGTGATCCCTGTTGTTGTTCCTGGTGACCACTGTTGTTGTTGCAGGTGACCACTGTTGTTGTTGCAGGTGACCACTGTTGTTGTTACTGGTGATCACTGTTGTTGTTACTGGTGACCACTGTTGTTGTTGTTGTTGTTGTTACTGGTGACCACTGTTGTTGTTATTACTGGTGACCACTGTTGTTACTGGTGACCCCTGTTGTTTTTCCTGGTGACCACTGTTGTTGTTGCTGGTGATCCCTGTTGTTGTTGCTGGTGACCACTGTTGTTGTTGCAGGTGACCACTGTTGTTGTTGGTAATGGTGACCACTGTTATTGTTGTTGCTGGTGACCACTGTTGCTGTTTCTGGTGACCACTGTTGTTGTTGTTGTTGCTGGTGATCACTGTTTTTGTTGTTACAGGTGACCACTGTTGTTGTTATTACTGGTGACCACTGTTGTTGATGTTACTGGTGACCACTGTTGTTGTTACAGGTGACCACTGTTGTTGTTACTGGTGACCCCTGTTGTGTTTCCTGGTGACCACTGTTGTTGTTGCTGGTGATCCTTGTTGTTGTTCCTGGTGACCACTGTTGTTGTTGCAGGTGACCACTGTTGTTGTTACTGGTGACCACTGTTGTTGTTGTTGTTGTTACTGGTGACCACTGTTGTTGTTGTTGCTGGTGACCACTGTTGTTGTTGCAGGTGACCACTGTTGTTGTTACTGGTGACCACTGTTGTTGTTGTTGTTACTGGTGACCACTGTTGTTGTTACTGCTGACCCCTGTTGTTTTTCCTGGTGACCACTGTTGTTGTTGCTGGCGATCCCTCTTGTTGTTCCTGGTGACCACTGTTGTTGTTGCAGGTGACCACTGTTGTTGTTACTGGTGACCACTGTTGTTGTTGTTGTTACTGGTGACCACTGTTGTTGTTGGTACTGGTGACCACTGTTATTGTTGTTACTGGTGACCACTGTTGTTGTTGTTGTTACTGGTGACCACTGTTGTTGCTGTTTCTGGTGACCACTGTTGTTGCTGTTGCTGGTGATCACTGTTTTTGTTATTACTGGTGACCACTGTTGTTGATGTTACTGGTGACCACTGTTGTTGATGTTACTGGTGACCACTGTTGTTGTTGTTACTGGTGACCACTGTTGTTGTTGTTGTTGTTACTGGTGACCACTGTTGTTGTTGTTACTGGTGACCACTGTTGTTGTTGTTACTGGTGACCACTGTTGTTGTTGTTACTGGTGACCACTGTTGTTGTTGTTGTTGTTACTGGTGACCACTGTTGTTGTTGTTGTTACTTGAGACTAGTGTTGTTGTTGTTGTTGTTACTGGTGACCACTGTTGTTGTTATTACTGGTGACCACTGTTGTTGTTGCAGGTGACCACTGTTGTTTTTACTGGTGACCACTGTTGTTGTTATTATTACTGGTGACCACTGTTATTGTTGTTACTGGTGACCACTGTTGTTGTTCCTGGTGACCACTGTTGTTGCTGTTTCTGATGACCACTGTTGTTGCTGTTGCTGGTGATCACTGTTGTTTTTCCTGGTGACCACTGTTGTTGTTACTGGTGACCCCTGTTGTTGTTCCTGGTGACCACTGTTGTTGTTGCAGGTGACCACTGTTGTTGTTACTGGTGACCACTGTTGTTGTTGTTACTGGTGACCACTGTTGTTGTTGTTACTGGTGACCACTGTTGTTCTTTGGGTGCCACTGGAGGCAGGGACCCCCAGGGCCCACCAGTGCCAGGTATGGGTGCCACTGGAGGCAGGGACCCCCAGGGGCCCCCCACCAGTGCCAGGTGTGGGTGCCATTGGAGGCAGGGACCCCCAGGGGTCCCCACCAGTGCCAGGTGTGGGTGCCACTGGAGGCAGGGACCCCCAGGGGCCCCCACCAGTGCCAGGTGTGGGTGCCATTGGAGGCAGGGACCCCCAGGGGCCCCCACCAGTGCCAGGTGTGGGTGCCACTGGAGGGAGGGACCCCCAGGGGCCACCAGTGCCAGGTGTGGGTGCCACTGGAGGCAGGGACCCCCAGGGCCCATCAGTGCCAGGTGTGGGTGCCACTGGAGGGAGGGACCCCCAGGGGCCACCAGTGCCAGGTGTGGGTGCCACTGGAGGGAGGGACCCCCAGGGGCCACCAGTGCCAGGTGTGGGTGCCACTGGAGGCAGGGACCCCCAGGGGCCACCAGTGCCAGGTATGGGTGCCACTGGAGGGAGGGACCCCCAGGGGCCACCAGTGCCAGGTGTGGGTGCCACTGGAGGCAGGGACCCCCAGGGGCCACCAGAGCCAGGTGTGGGTGCCACTGGAGGCAGGGACCCCCAGGGCCCACCAGTGCCAGGTGTGGGTGCCACTGGAGGGAGGGACCCCCAGGGGCCACCAGTGCCAGGTGTGGGTGCCACTGGAGGCAGGGACCCCCAGGGGCCCCCCACCAGTGCCAGTTTTGGGTGCCACTGAAGGCAGGGACACCCAGGGGCCCCCACTAGTGCCAGGTATGGGTGCCACTGGAGGGAGGGACCCCCAGGGCCCACCAGTGCCAGGTATGGGTGCCACTGGAGGGAGGGACCCCCAGGGCCCACCAGTGCCAGGTATGTGTGCCACTGGAGGCAGGGACCCCCAGGGCCCACCAGTGCCAGGTATGGGTGCCACTGGAGGCAGGGACCCCCAGGGGCCCCCACTAGTGCCAGGTATGGGTGCCACTGGAGGCAGGGACCCCCAGGGCCCACCAGTGCCAGGTATGGGTGCCACTGGAGGCAGGGACCCATAGGGCCCACCAGTGCCAGGTATGGGTGCCACTGGAGGCAGGGACCCCCCAGAGGCCACCAGTGCCAGGTATGGGTGCCACTGGAGGCAGGGAACCCCCAGGGGCCACCAGTGCCAGGTATGGGTGCCACTGGAGGTAGGGACCCCCAGGGGCCCCCCACCAGTGCCAGGTGTTGGTGCCATTGGAGGCTGGGACCCCCAGGGGCCCCCACCAGTGCCAGTTTTGGGTGCCACTGGAGGCAGGGACCCCCATGGCTCACCAGTGCCAAGTGTAGGTGCCACTGGAGGCAGGGATCCCTAGGGCCCACCAGTGCCAGTTTTGGGTGCCACTGGAGGCAGGGACTCCCAGGGGCCCCCACCAGTGCCAGGTGTCAGTGCCACTGGAGGCAGGGACCCCCAGGGGCCCACCAGTGCCAGTTTTGGGTGCCACTGGAGGCAGGGACCCCCAGGGGCCCACCAGTGCCAGGTGTGGGTGCCACTGGAGGCAGGGACCCTCAGGGCCCACCAGTGCCAGGTATGGGTGCCACTGGAGGCAGGGACCCCCAGGGGGCCCACCAGTGCCAGGTGTGGGTGCCACTGAAGGCAGAGACCCCCAGGGGCCTCCACCAGTGCCAGGTGTGGGTGCCACTGAAGGCAGGGACCCCCAGGGGCCCCCACCAGTGCCCCCTCAAAATACTCTCGCTAATGAACCATAAATATTCGGATCAATGCCTCGTTCCGTAATTAAAATTTAATATCTCTTAATTTTTAATAAGAGATTGTTATTTTTTTAATTTTTTTTTAATCTAAGTTAATTTTTTTTATACGTTAAGTTGAGTATGAAACTGTTGTATGTTAGGTGATGTTGAAATGTTTAGTGGCACTAGTGGTTACTAACACTAGTGGTTACTGACACTAGTGGTTACTGACACTAGTGTGTACTGACACTAGTGTGTACTGACACTAGTGGTTACTGACACTAGTGTGTACTGACACTAGTGGTTACTGACACTAGTGGTTACTGACACTAGTGTGTACTAACACTAGTGGTTACTGACACTAGTGGGTACTGACACTAGTGTGTACTGACACTAGTGTGTACTGACACTAGTGGTTACTGACACTAGTGTGTACTGACACTAGTGGTTACTGACACTAGTGGTTACTGACACTAGTGTGTACTGACACTAGTGGTTACTGACACTAGTGGTTACTGACACTAGTGGTTACTGACACTAGTGGTTACTGACACTAGTGGTTACTGACACTAGTGGTTACTGACACTAGTGGTTACTGACACTAGTGGTTACTGACACAAGTGGTTACTGACACAAGTGTGTACTGACACTAGTGGTTACTGGCACTAGTGGTTACTGACACTAGTGGTTACTGACACTAGTGGTTACTGACACTAGTGTGTACTGACACTAGTGTGTACTGACACTAGTGGTTACTGACACTAGTGGTTACTGACACTAGTGGTTACTGACACTAGTGTGTACTGACACTTGTGGTTACTGACACTAGTGTGTACTGACACTAGTGGTTACTGACACAAGTGGTTACTGACACTAGTGTGCACTGACACTAGTGGTTACTGACACTAGTGTGTACTGACACTAGTGGTTACTGACACTAGTGTGTACTGACACTAGTGGTTACTGACACAAGTGGTTACTGACACTAGTGTGCACTGACACTAGTGGTTACTGACACTAGTGGTTACTGACACTAGTGGTTACTGACACTAGTGGTTACTGACACTAGTGTGTACTGACACTAGTGGTTACTGACACTAGTGTGTACTGACACTAGTGGTTACTGGCACTAGTGTGTACTGACACTAGTGGTTACTGACACTAGTGTGTACTGACACTAGTGGTTACTGACACTAGTGGTTACTGACACTAGTGTGTACTGACACTAGTGGTTAATGACACTAGTGTGTACTGACACTAGTGGTTAATGACACTAGTGTGTACTGACACTAGTGGTTACTGACACTAGTGTGTACTGACACTAGTAGTTACTGACACTAGTGGTTACTGACACTAGTGGTTACTGACACTAGTGGTTACTGACACTAGTGGTTACTGACACTAGTGGTTACTGACACTAGTGGTTACTGACACTAGTGGTTACTGACACTAGTTTGTACTGACACTAGTGGTTACTGACACTAGTGGTTACTGGCACTAGTGGTTACTGGCACTAGTGGTTACTGACACTAGTGTGTACTGACACTAGTGTGTACTGACACTAGTGGTTACTGGCACTAGTGGTTACTGACACTAGTGGTAACTGACACTAGTGGTTACTGGCACTAGTGGTTACTGACACTAGTGGTTACTGACACTAGTGGTTACTGACACTAGTGTGTACTGACACTAGTGGTTACTGACACTAGTGGTTACTGGCACTAGTGGTTACTGACACTAGTGGTTACTGACACTAGTGGTTACTGACACTAGTGGTTACTGGCACTAGTGGTTACTGACACTAGTGGTTACTGACACTAGTGGTTACTGACACTAGTGGTTACTGACACTAGTGGTTACTGGCACTAGTGGTTACTGACACTAGTGGTTACTGGCACTAGTGGTTACTGACACTAGTGGTTACTGACACTAGTGGTTACTGGCACTAGTGGTTACTGACACTAGTGGTTACTGACACTAGTGGTTATGACACTAGTGGTTACTGGCACTAGTGGTTACTGACACTAGTGGTTACTGGCACTAGTGGTTACTGACACTAGTGGTTACTGACACTAGTGGGTACTGACACTAGTGGTTACTGACACTAGTGGTTACTGACACTAGTGGTTACTGACTAGTGCTGGTTCCCTAGTTGGTTGCTGCTAGCAGATGTTATCATCTGTATTAACTGATATGGAAGTGTGTGTTGTGGAGGTCATCACCCTGTGTTGTGGAGGTCATCACCCTGTGTTGTGTGTTGTGGAGGTCATCACCCTGTGTTGTGTGTTGTGGAGGTCATCACCCTGTGTAGTGTGTTGTGGAGGTCATCACTGTGTGTGGTGTGTTGTAGAGGTCATCACCCTGTGTTGTGTGTTGTGGAGGTCATCACCTGTGTGGTGTGTTGTGGAGGTCATCAACCTGTGTTGTGGAGGTCATCACCCTGTGTTGTGGAGGTCATCACCCTGTGTTGTGGAGGTCATCACCCTGTGTTGTGGAGGTCATCACCTTGTGTTGTGGAGGTCATCACCCTGTGTTGTGGAGGTCATCACCCTGTGTTGTGGAGGTCATCACCCTGTGTTGTGGAGGTCATCACCCTGTGTTGTGTGTGGTGGAGGTCATCACCCTGTGTTGTGTGTTGTGGAGGTCATCACCCTGTGTTGTGTGTTGTGGAGGTCATCACCCTGTGTTGTGTGTTGTGGAGGTCATCACCCTGTGTTGTGTGTTGTGGATGTCATGACCCTGTGTTGTGTGTTGTGGAGGTCATCACCCTGAGTTGTGGAGGTCATCACCCTGTGTTGTGTGTTGTGGAGGTCATCACCCTGTGTTGTGGAGGTCATCACCCTGTGTTGTGTGTTGCGGAGGTCATCACCCTGTGTTGTGTGTTGTGGAGGTCATTTCCCTGTGTTGTGGAGGTCATCACCCTGTGTTGTGGAGGTCATCACCCTGTGTTGTGTTTTGTGAAGGTCATCACCCTGTGTTGTGTGTTGTGGAGGTCATCACCTGTATTGTGTGTTGTAGAGGTCATCACCCTGTGTGGTGTGTTGTGGAGGTCATCATCCTGTGTTGTGTGTTGTGGAGGTCATCACCCTGTGTTGTGTGTTGTGGAGGTCATCACCATGTGTTGTGTGTTGTGGAGGTCATCACCCTGTGTTGTGTGTTGTAGAGGTCATCACCCTGTGTTGTGTGTTGTGGAGGTCATCACCCTGTGTGGTGTGTTGAGGAGGTCATCACCCTGTGTTGTGTGTTGTGGAGGTCATCACCCTGTGTTGTATGTTGTGGAGGTCATCACCCTGTGTTGTGTGTTGTGGAGGTCATCACCCTGTGTTGTGTGTTGTGGAGGTCATCACCCTGTGTTGTGGAGGTCAATACCCTGTGTTGTGAAGGTCATCACCCTGTGCTGTGTGTTGTGGAGGTCATCACCCTGTGTTGTGGAGGTCAATACCCTGTGTTGTGAAGGTCATCACCCTGTGCTGTGTGTTGTGGAGGTCATCACTGTGTGTTGTGGAGGTCATTACCCTGTGTTGTGTGTTGTGGAGGTCATTACCCTGTGTTGTGTGTTATGGAGGTCATCACCCTGTGTTGTGGAGGTCATCACCCTGTGTTGTGGAGGTCATCACCTGTGTGGTGTGTTGTGGAGGTCATCACCTGTGTTGTCGAGGTCATCACCCTGTGTTGTGTGTTGTGGAGGTCATCACCCTGTGTTGTGTGTTGTAGAGGTCATCACCCTATGTTGTGTGTTGTAGAGGTCATCACCCTGTGTTGTGGAGGTCGTCACCCTGTGTTGTGGAGGTCGTCACCCTGTGTTGTGTGTTGTGGAGGTCATCACCCTGTGTTGTGTGTTGTGGAGCTCATCACCCTGTGTTGTGTGTTGTGGAGGTCATCACCCTGTGTTGTGTAGGTCATCACCCTGTGTTGTGTGTTGTGGAGGTCATCACCCTGTGTTGTGTGTTGTGGAGGTCATCACCCTGTGTTGTGTGTTGTGAAGGTCATCACCCTGTGTTGTGGAGGTCATCACCCTGTGTTGTGTGTTGTGTAGGTCATCACCCTGTGTTGTGTGTTGTAGAGGTCATCACCCTGCGTTGTGGAGGTCATCACCCTGTGTTGTGTGTTGTGAAGGTCATCACCTGTGTTGTGTGTTGTAGAGGTAATAAACCTGTGTGGTGTGTTGTGGAGGTCATCACCCTGCGTTGTGTGTTGTGGAGGTCATCACCCTGTGTTGTGTGTTGTGGAGGTCATCACCCTGTGTTGTGGAGGTCATCACCCTGTGTTGTGAAGGTCATCACCCTGTGCTGTGTGTTGTGGAGGTCATCACCCTGTGTTGTGGAGGTCATCACCCTGTGTTGTGGAGGTCATCACCCTGTGTTGTGGAGGTCATCACCCTGTGTTGTGAAGGTCATCACCTTGTGTTGTGTGTTGTAGAGGTCATTACCCTGTGTTGTGTGTTGTGGAGGTCATCACCCTGTGTTGTGTGTTGTGGAGGTCATCACCCTGTGTTGTGTGTTGTAGAGGTCATCACCCTGTGTTGTGTGTTGTGGAGGTCATCACCCAGTGTTGTGTGTTGTGGAGGTCATCACCCTGTGTTGTGTGTTACGGAGGTCATCACCCTGTGTTGTGTGTTGTGGAGGTCATCACCCTGTGTTGTGGAGGTCATCACCCTGTGTTGTGGAGGTCATCACCCTGTGTTGTGTAGGTCATCACCCTGTGTTGTGGAGGTCATCACCCTGTGTTGTGGAGGTCATCACCCTGTGTTGTGGAGGTCATCACCCTGTGTTGTGGAGGTCATCACCCTGTGTTGTGGAGTCATTACCCTGTGTTGTGTGTTGTGGAGGTCATCACCCTGTGTTGTGAAGGTCATCAACTGTGTGGTGTGTTGTGGAGGTCATCACCCTGTGTTGTGTGTTGAGGAGGTCATAACCCTGTGTGGTGTGTTGTGGAGGTCATCACCCTGTGTTGTGGAGGTCATCACCCTGTGTGGTGTGTTGTGGAGGTCATCACCCTGTGTTGTGGAGGTCATCACCCTGTGTTGTGGAGGTCATCACCCTGTGTTGTGGAGGTCATCACCCTGTGTTGTGGAGGTCATCACCCTGTGTTGTATGTTGTGGAGGTCATCACCCTGTGTTGTGTGTTGTGGAGGTCATCACCCTGTGTTGTGTGTTGTGGAGGTCATCACCCTGAGTTATGGAGGTCATCACCCTGAGTTGTGGAGGTCATCACCCTGAGTTGTGGAGGTCATCACCCTGTGTTGTGTGTTGTGGAGGTCATCACCCTGTGTTGTGTGTTGTGGAGGTCATCACCCTGTGTTGTGTGTTGTGGAGGTCATTACCCTGTGTTGTGGAGGTCATCACCCTGTGTTCTGGAGGTCATCACCCTATGTTGTGTGTTGTGAAGGTCATCACCCTGTGTTGTGTGTTGTGTAGGTCATCACCCTGTGTTTTGTGTTGTGGAGGTCATCACCTGTATTGTGTGTTGTGGAGGTCATCACCCTGTGTGGTGTGTTGTGGAGGTCATCTCCCTGTGTTGTGTGTTGTAGAGGTCATCACCCTGTGTTGTGTTTTGTGAAGGTCATCACCCTGTGTTGTGTGTTGTGGAGGTCATCACCTGTATTGTGTGTTGTAGAGGTCATCACCCTGTGTGGTGTGTTGTGGAGGTCATCATCCTGTGTTGTGTGTTGTGGAGGTCATCACCCTGTGTTGTGTGTTGTGGAGGTCATCACCATGTGTTGTGTGTTGTGGAGGTCATCACCCTGTGTTGTGTGTTGTAGAGGTCATCACCCTGTGTTGTGTGTTGTGGAGGTCATCACCCTGTGTGGTGTGTTGAGGAGGTCATCACCCTGTGTTGTGTGTTGTGGAGGTCATCACCCTGTGTTGTATGTTGTGGAGGTCATCACCCTGTGTTGTGTGTTGTGGAGGTCATCACCCTGTGTTGTGTGTTGTGGAGGTCATCACCCTGTGTTGTGGAGGTCAATACCCTGTGTTGTGAAGGTCATCACCCTGTGCTGTGTGTTGTGGAGGTCATCACCCTGTGTTGTGGAGGTCAATACCCTGTGTTGTGAAGGTCATCACCCTGTGCTGTGTGTTGTGGAGGTCATCACTGTGTGTTGTGGAGGTCATTACCCTGTGTTGTGTGTTGTGGAGGTCATTACCCTGTGTTGTGTGTTATGGAGGTCATCACCCTGTGTTGTGGAGGTCATCACCCTGTGTTGTGGAGGTCATCACCTGTGTGGTGTGTTGTGGAGGTCATCACCTGTGTTGTCGAGGTCATCACCCTGTGTTGTGTGTTGTGGAGGTCATCACCCTGTGTTGTGTGTTGTAGAGGTCATCACCCTATGTTGTGTGTTGTAGAGGTCATCACCCTGTGTTGTGGAGGTCGTCACCCTGTGTTGTGGAGGTCGTCACCCTGTGTTGTGTGTTGTGGAGGTCATCACCCTGTGTTGTGTGTTGTGGAGCTCATCACCCTGTGTTGTGTGTTGTGGAGGTCATCACCCTGTGTTGTGTAGGTCATCACCCTGTGTTGTGTGTTGTGGAGGTCATCACCCTGTGTTGTGTGTTGTGGAGGTCATCACCCTGTGTTGTGTGTTGTGAAGGTCATCACCCTGTGTTGTGGAGGTCATCACCCTGTGTTGTGTGTTGTGTAGGTCATCACCCTGTGTTGTGTGTTGTAGAGGTCATCACCCTGCGTTGTGGAGGTCATCACCCTGTGTTGTGTGTTGTGAAGGTCATCACCTGTGTTGTGTGTTGTAGAGGTAATAAACCTGTGTGGTGTGTTGTGGAGGTCATCACCCTGCGTTGTGTGTTGTGGAGGTCATCACCCTGTGTTGTGTGTTGTGGAGGTCATCACCCTGTGTTGTGGAGGTCATCACCCTGTGTTGTGAAGGTCATCACCCTGTGCTGTGTGTTGTGGAGGTCATCACCCTGTGTTGTGGAGGTCATCACCCTGTGTTGTGGAGGTCATCACCCTGTGTTGTGGAGGTCATCACCCTGTGTTGTGAAGGTCATCACCTTGTGTTGTGTGTTGTAGAGGTCATTACCCTGTGTTGTGTGTTGTGGAGGTCATCACCCTGTGTTGTGTGTTGTGGAGGTCATCACCCTGTGTTGTGTGTTGTAGAGGTCATCACCCTGTGTTGTGTGTTGTGGAGGTCATCACCCAGTGTTGTGTGTTGTGGAGGTCATCACCCTGTGTTGTGTGTTACGGAGGTCATCACCCTGTGTTGTGTGTTGTGGAGGTCATCACCCTGTGTTGTGGAGGTCATCACCCTGTGTTGTGGAGGTCATCACCCTGTGTTGTGTAGGTCATCACCCTGTGTTGTGGAGGTCATCACCCTGTGTTGTGGAGGTCATCACCCTGTGTTGTGGAGGTCATCACCCTGTGTTGTGGAGGTCATCACCCTGTGTTGTGGAGTCATTACCCTGTGTTGTGTGTTGTGGAGGTCATCACCCTGTGTTGTGAAGGTCATCAACTGTGTGGTGTGTTGTGGAGGTCATCACCCTGTGTTGTGTGTTGAGGAGGTCATAACCCTGTGTGGTGTGTTGTGGAGGTCATCACCCTGTGTTGTGGAGGTCATCACCCTGTGTGGTGTGTTGTGGAGGTCATCACCCTGTGTTGTGGAGGTCATCACCCTGTGTTGTGGAGGTCATCACCCTGTGTTGTGGAGGTCATCACCCTGTGTTGTGGAGGTCATCACCCTGTGTTGTATGTTGTGGAGGTCATCACCCTGTGTTGTGTGTTGTGGAGGTCATCACCCTGTGTTGTGTGTTGTGGAGGTCATCACCCTGAGTTATGGAGGTCATCACCCTGAGTTGTGGAGGTCATCACCCTGAGTTGTGGAGGTCATCACCCTGTGTTGTGTGTTGTGGAGGTCATCACCCTGTGTTGTGTGTTGTGGAGGTCATCACCCTGTGTTGTGTGTTGTGGAGGTCATTACCCTGTGTTGTGGAGGTCATCACCCTGTGTTCTGGAGGTCATCACCCTATGTTGTGTGTTGTGAAGGTCATCACCCTGTGTTGTGTGTTGTGTAGGTCATCACCCTGTGTTTTGTGTTGTGGAGGTCATCACCTGTATTGTGTGTTGTGGAGGTCATCACCCTGTGTGGTGTGTTGTGGAGGTCATCTCCCTGTGTTGTGTGTTGTAGAGGTCATCACCCTGTGTTGTGTGTTGTGGAGGTCATCACCCTATGTTGTGTGTTGTGGAGGTCATCACCATGTGTTGTGTGTTGTGGAGGTCATCACCCTGTGTTGTGAGTTGTGGAGGTCATCACCCTGTGTTGTGGAGGTCATCACCCTGTGTTGTGTGTTGTGTAGGTCATCACCCTGTGTTGTGTGTTGTAGAGGTCATCACCCTGTGTTGTGGAGGTCATCACCCTGTGTTGTGTGTTGTGAAGGTCATCACCTGTGTTGTGTGTTGTAGAGGTCATCACCCTGTGTGGTGTGTTGTGGAGGTCATCACCCTGCGTTGTGTGTTGTGGAGGTCATCACCCTGTGTTGTGTGTTGTGGAGGTCATCACCCTGTGTTGTGGAGGTCATCACCCTGTGTTGTGAAGGTCATCACCCTGTGTTGTGGAGGTCGTCACCCTGTGTTGTGGAGGTCGTCACCCTGTGTTGTGTGTTGTGGAGGTCATCACCCTGTGTTGTGTGTTGTGGAGCTCATCACCCTGTGTTGTGTGTTGTGGAGGTCATCACCCTGTGTTGTGTAGGTCATCACCCTGTGTTGTGTGTTGTGGAGGTCATCACCCTGTGTTGTGTGTTGTGGAGGTCATCACCCTGTGTTGTGTGTTGTGAAGGTCATCACCCTGTGTTGTGGAGGTCATCACCCTGTATTGTGGAGGTCATCACCCTGTGTTGTGTGTTGTGTAGGTCATCACCCTGTGTTGTGTGTTGTAGAGGTCATCACCCTGCGTTGTGGAGGTCATCACCCTGTGTTGTGTGTTGTGAAGGTCATCACCTGTGTTGTGTGTTGTAGAGGTAATAAACCTGTGTGGTGTGTTGTGGAGGTCATCACCCTGCGTTGTGTGTTGTGGAGGTCATCACCCTGTGTTGTGTGTTGTGGAGGTCATCACCCTGTGTTGTGGAGGTCATCACCCTGTGTTGTGAAGGTCATCACCCTGTGCTGTGTGTTGTGGAGGTCATCACCCTGTGTTGTGGAGGTCATCACCCTGTGTTGTGGAGGTCATCACCCTGTGTTGTGGAGGTCATCACCCTGTGTTGTGAAGGTCATCACCTTGTGTTGTGTGTTGTAGAGGTCATTACCCTGTGTTGTGTGTTGTGGAGGTCATCACCCTGTGTTGTGTGTTGTGGAGGTCATCACCCTGTGTTGTGTGTTGTAGAGGTCATCACCCTGTGTTGTGTGTTGTGGAGGTCATCACCCAGTGTTGTGTGTTGTGGAGGTCATCACCCTGTGTTGTGTGTTGTGGAGGTCATCACCCTGTGTTGTGTGTTGTGGAGGTCATCACCCTGTGTTGTGGAGGTCATCACCCTGTGTTGTGGAGGTCATCACCCTGTGTTGTGTAGGTCATCACCCTGTGTTGTGGAGGTCATCACCCTGTGTTGTGGAGGTCATCACCCTGTGTTGTGGAGGTCATCACCCTGTGTTGTGGAGGTCATCACCCTGTGTTGTGGAGTCATTACCCTGTGTTGTGTGTTGTGGAGGTCATCACCCTGTGTTGTGAAGGTCATCAACTGTGTGGTGTGTTGTGGAGGTCATCACCCTGTGTTGTGTGTTGAGGAGGTCATAACCCTGTGTGGTGTGTTGTGGAGGTCATCACCCTGTGTTGTGGAGGTCATCACCCTGTGTGGTGTGTTGTGGAGGTCATCACCCTGTGTTGTGGAGGTCATCACCCTGTGTTGTGGAGGTCATCACCCTGTGTTGTGGAGGTCATCACCCTGTGTTGTGGAGGTCATCACCCTGTGTTGTATGTTGTGGAGGTCATCACCCTGTGTTGTGTGTTGTGGAGGTCATCACCCTGTGTTGTGTGTTGTGGAGGTCATCACCCTGAGTTGTGGAGGTCATCACCCTGAGTTGTGGAGGTCATCACCCTGTGTTGTGTGTTGTGGAGGTCATCACCCTGTGTTGTGTGTTGTGGAGGTCATCACCCTGTGTTGTGTGTTGTGGAGGTCATTACCCTGTGTTGTGGAGGTCATCACCCTGTGTTCTGGAGGTCATCACCCTATGTTGTGTGTTGTGAAGGTCATCACCCTGTGTTGTGTGTTGTGTAGGTCATCACCCTGTGTTTTGTGTTGTGGAGGTCATCACCTGTATTGTGTGTTGTGGAGGTCATCACCCTGTGTGGTGTGTTGTGGAGGTCATCTCCCTGTGTTGTGTGTTGTGGAGGTCATCACCCTGTGTTGTGTGTTGTGGAGGTCATCACCCTATGTTGTGTGTTGTGGAGGTCATCACCATGTGTTGTGTGTTGTGGAGGTCATCACCCTGTGTTGTGAGTTGTGGAGGTCATCACCCTGTGTTGTGGAGGTCATCACCCTGTGTTGTGTGTTGTGTAGGTCATCACCCTGTGTTGTGTGTTGTAGAGGTCATCACCCTGTGTTGTGGAGGTCATCACCCTGTGTTGTGTGTTGTGAAGGTCATCACCTGTGTTGTGTGTTGTAGAGGTCATCACCCTGTGTGGTGTGTTGTGGAGGTCATCACCCTGCGTTGTGTGTTGTGGAGGTCATCACCCTGTGTTGTGTGTTGTGGAGGTCATCACCCTGTGTTGTGGAGGTCATCACCCTGTGTTGTGAAGGTCATCACCCTGTGCTGTGTGTTGTTGAGGTCATCACCCTGTGTTGTGGAGGTCATCACCCTGTGTTGTGGAGGTCATCACCCTGTGTTGTGAAGGTCATCACCCAGTGTTGTGTGTTGTGGATGTCATTACCCTGTGTTGTGTGTTGTGGAGGTCATCACCCTGTGTTGTGGAGGTCATCACCCTGTGTTGTGGAGGTCATCACCCTGTGTTGTGTGTTGTGGAGGTCATCACCCTGTGTTGTGTGTTGTGGAGGTCATCACCCTGTGTTGTGGAGGTCATCACCCTGTGTTGTAGAGGTCATCACCCTGTGTTGTGTGTTGTGGAGGTCATCACCCTGTGTTGTGGAGGTCATCACCCTGTGTTGTGGAGGTCAATACCCTGTGTATTGAAGGTCATCACCCTGTGCTGTGTGTTGTGGAGGCCATCACCCTGTGTTGTGGAGGTCATCACCCTGTGTTGTGTGTTGTGAAGGTCATCACCTGTGTTGTGTGTTGTAGAGGTAATAAACCTGTGTGGTGTGTTGTGGAGGTCATCACCCTGCGTTGTGTGTTGTGGAGGTCATCACCCTGTGTTGTGTGTTGTGGAGGTCATCACCCTGTGTTGTGGAGGTCATCACCCTGTGTTGTGAAGGTCATCACCCTGTGCTGTGTGTTGTGGAGGTCATCACCCTGTGTTGTGGAGGTCATCACCCTGTGTTGTGGAGGTCATCACCCTGTGTTGTGGAGGTCATCACCCTGTGTTGTGAAGGTCATCACCTTGTGTTGTGTGTTGTAGAGGTCATTACCCTGTGTTGTGTGTTGTGGAGGTCATCACCCTGTGTTGTGTGTTGTGGAGGTCATCACCCTGTGTTGTGTGTTGTAGAGGTCATCACCCTGTGTTGTGTGTTGTGGAGGTCATCACCCAGTGTTGTGTGTTGTGGAGGTCATCACCCTGTGTTGTGTGTTACGGAGGTCATCACCCTGTGTTGTGTGTTGTGGAGGTCATCACCCTGTGTTGTGGAGGTCATCACCCTGTGTTGTGGAGGTCATCACCCTGTGTTGTGTAGGTCATCACCCTGTGTTGTGGAGGTCATCACCCTGTGTTGTGGAGGTCATCACCCTGTGTTGTGGAGGTCATCACCCTGTGTTGTGGAGGTCATCACCCTGTGTTGTGGAGTCATTACCCTGTGTTGTGTGTTGTGGAGGTCATCACCCTGTGTTGTGAAGGTCATCAACTGTGTGGTGTGTTGTGGAGGTCATCACCCTGTGTTGTGTGTTGAGGAGGTCATAACCCTGTGTGGTGTGTTGTGGAGGTCATCACCCTGTGTTGTGGAGGTCATCACCCTGTGTGGTGTGTTGTGGAGGTCATCACCCTGTGTTGTGGAGGTCATCACCCTGTGTTGTGGAGGTCATCACCCTGTGTTGTGGAGGTCATCACCCTGTGTTGTGGAGGTCATCACCCTGTGTTGTATGTTGTGGAGGTCATCACCCTGTGTTGTGTGTTGTGGAGGTCATCACCCTGTGTTGTGTGTTGTGGAGGTCATCACCCTGAGTTATGGAGGTCATCACCCTGAGTTGTGGAGGTCATCACCCTGAGTTGTGGAGGTCATCACCCTGTGTTGTGTGTTGTGGAGGTCATCACCCTGTGTTGTGTGTTGTGGAGGTCATCACCCTGTGTTGTGTGTTGTGGAGGTCATTACCCTGTGTTGTGGAGGTCATCACCCTGTGTTCTGGAGGTCATCACCCTATGTTGTGTGTTGTGAAGGTCATCACCCTGTGTTGTGTGTTGTGTAGGTCATCACCCTGTGTTTTGTGTTGTGGAGGTCATCACCTGTATTGTGTGTTGTGGAGGTCATCACCCTGTGTGGTGTGTTGTGGAGGTCATCTCCCTGTGTTGTGTGTTGTGGAGGTCATCACCCTGTGTTGTGTGTTGTGGAGGTCATCACCCTATGTTGTGTGTTGTGGAGGTCATCACCATGTGTTGTGTGTTGTGGAGGTCATCACCCTGTGTTGTGAGTTGTGGAGGTCATCACCCTGTGTTGTGGAGGTCATCACCCTGTGTTGTGTGTTGTGTAGGTCATCACCCTGTGTTGTGTGTTGTAGAGGTCATCACCCTGTGTTGTGGAGGTCATCACCCTGTGTTGTGTGTTGTGAAGGTCATCACCTGTGTTGTGTGTTGTAGAGGTCATCACCCTGTGTGGTGTGTTGTGGAGGTCATCACCCTGCGTTGTGTGTTGTGGAGGTCATCACCCTGTGTTGTGTGTTGTGGAGGTCATCACCCTGTGTTGTGGAGGTCATCACCCTGTGTTGTGAAGGTCATCACCCTGTGTTGTGGAGGTCGTCACCCTGTGTTGTGGAGGTCGTCACCCTGTGTTGTGTGTTGTGGAGGTCATCACCCTGTGTTGTGTGTTGTGGAGCTCATCACCCTGTGTTGTGTGTTGTGGAGGTCATCACCCTGTGTTGTGTAGGTCATCACCCTGTGTTGTGTGTTGTGGAGGTCATCACCCTGTGTTGTGTGTTGTGGAGGTCATCACCCTGTGTTGTGTGTTGTGAAGGTCATCACCCTGTGTTGTGGAGGTCATCACCCTGTATTGTGGAGGTCATCACCCTGTGTTGTGTGTTGTGTAGGTCATCACCCTGTGTTGTGTGTTGTAGAGGTCATCACCCTGCGTTGTGGAGGTCATCACCCTGTGTTGTGTGTTGTGAAGGTCATCACCTGTGTTGTGTGTTGTAGAGGTAATAAACCTGTGTGGTGTGTTGTGGAGGTCATCACCCTGCGTTGTGTGTTGTGGAGGTCATCACCCTGTGTTGTGTGTTGTGGAGGTCATCACCCTGTGTTGTGGAGGTCATCACCCTGTGTTGTGAAGGTCATCACCCTGTGCTGTGTGTTGTGGAGGTCATCACCCTGTGTTGTGGAGGTCATCACCCTGTGTTGTGGAGGTCATCACCCTGTGTTGTGGAGGTCATCACCCTGTGTTGTGAAGGTCATCACCTTGTGTTGTGTGTTGTAGAGGTCATTACCCTGTGTTGTGTGTTGTGGAGGTCATCACCCTGTGTTGTGTGTTGTGGAGGTCATCACCCTGTGTTGTGTGTTGTAGAGGTCATCACCCTGTGTTGTGTGTTGTGGAGGTCATCACCCAGTGTTGTGTGTTGTGGAGGTCATCACCCTGTGTTGTGTGTTGTGGAGGTCATCACCCTGTGTTGTGTGTTGTGGAGGTCATCACCCTGTGTTGTGGAGGTCATCACCCTGTGTTGTGGAGGTCATCACCCTGTGTTGTGTAGGTCATCACCCTGTGTTGTGGAGGTCATCACCCTGTGTTGTGGAGGTCATCACCCTGTGTTGTGGAGGTCATCACCCTGTGTTGTGGAGGTCATCACCCTGTGTTGTGGAGTCATTACCCTGTGTTGTGTGTTGTGGAGGTCATCACCCTGTGTTGTGAAGGTCATCAACTGTGTGGTGTGTTGTGGAGGTCATCACCCTGTGTTGTGTGTTGAGGAGGTCATAACCCTGTGTGGTGTGTTGTGGAGGTCATCACCCTGTGTTGTGGAGGTCATCACCCTGTGTGGTGTGTTGTGGAGGTCATCACCCTGTGTTGTGGAGGTCATCACCCTGTGTTGTGGAGGTCATCACCCTGTGTTGTGGAGGTCATCACCCTGTGTTGTGGAGGTCATCACCCTGTGTTGTATGTTGTGGAGGTCATCACCCTGTGTTGTGTGTTGTGGAGGTCATCACCCTGTGTTGTGTGTTGTGGAGGTCATCACCCTGAGTTGTGGAGGTCATCACCCTGAGTTGTGGAGGTCATCACCCTGTGTTGTGTGTTGTGGAGGTCATCACCCTGTGTTGTGTGTTGTGGAGGTCATCACCCTGTGTTGTGTGTTGTGGAGGTCATTACCCTGTGTTGTGGAGGTCATCACCCTGTGTTCTGGAGGTCATCACCCTATGTTGTGTGTTGTGAAGGTCATCACCCTGTGTTGTGTGTTGTGTAGGTCATCACCCTGTGTTTTGTGTTGTGGAGGTCATCACCTGTATTGTGTGTTGTGGAGGTCATCACCCTGTGTGGTGTGTTGTGGAGGTCATCTCCCTGTGTTGTGTGTTGTGGAGGTCATCACCCTGTGTTGTGTGTTGTGGAGGTCATCACCCTATGTTGTGTGTTGTGGAGGTCATCACCATGTGTTGTGTGTTGTGGAGGTCATCACCCTGTGTTGTGAGTTGTGGAGGTCATCACCCTGTGTTGTGGAGGTCATCACCCTGTGTTGTGTGTTGTGTAGGTCATCACCCTGTGTTGTGTGTTGTAGAGGTCATCACCCTGTGTTGTGGAGGTCATCACCCTGTGTTGTGTGTTGTGAAGGTCATCACCTGTGTTGTGTGTTGTAGAGGTCATCACCCTGTGTGGTGTGTTGTGGAGGTCATCACCCTGCGTTGTGTGTTGTGGAGGTCATCACCCTGTGTTGTGTGTTGTGGAGGTCATCACCCTGTGTTGTGGAGGTCATCACCCTGTGTTGTGAAGGTCATCACCCTGTGCTGTGTGTTGTTGAGGTCATCACCCTGTGTTGTGGAGGTCATCACCCTGTGTTGTGGAGGTCATCACCCTGTGTTGTGAAGGTCATCACCCAGTGTTGTGTGTTGTGGATGTCATTACCCTGTGTTGTGTGTTGTGGAGGTCATCACCCTGTGTTGTGGAGGTCATCACCCTGTGTTGTGGAGGTCATCACCCTGTGTTGTGTGTTGTGGAGGTCATCACCCTGTGTTGTGTGTTGTGGAGGTCATCACCCTGTGTTGTGGAGGTCATCACCCTGTGTTGTAGAGGTCATCACCCTGTGTTGTGTGTTGTGGAGGTCATCACCCTGTGTTGTGGAGGTCATCACCCTGTGTTGTGGAGGTCAATACCCTGTGTATTGAAGGTCATCACCCTGTGCTGTGTGTTGTGGAGGCCATCACCCTGTGTTGTGGAGGTCATCACCCTGTGTTGTGGAGGTCATCACCCTGTGTTGTGTGTTGTGGAGGTCATTACCCTGTGTTGTGTGTTGTGGAGGTCATCACCCTGTGTTGTGGAGGTCATCACCCTGTGTTGTGGAGATCATCACCTGTGTGGTGTGTTGTGGAGGTCATCACCTGTGTTGTCGAGGTCATCACCCTGTGTTGTGTGTTGTGGAGGTCATCACCCTGTGTTGTGTGTTGTGGAGGTCATCACCCTGTGTTGTGTGTTGTGGAGGTCATCACCCTGAGTTGTGGAGGTCATCACCCTGAGTTGTGGAGGTCATCACCCTGAGTTGTGGAGGTCATCACCCTGTGTTGTGTGTTGTGGAGGTCATCACCCTGTGTTGTGTGTTGTGGAGGTCATCACCCTGTGTTGTGTGTTGTGGAGGTCATTACCCTGTGTTGTGGAGGTCATCACCCTGTGTTCTGGAGGTCATCACCCTGTGTTGTGTGTTGTGAAGGTCATCACCCTGTGTTGTGTGTTGTGTAGGTCATCACCCTGCGTTGTGTGTTGTGGAGGCCATCACCTGTATTGTGTGTTGTGGAGGTCATCACCCTGTGTGGTGTGTTGTGGAGGTCATCTCCCTGTGTTGTGTGTTGTGGAGGTCATCACCCTGTGTTGTGTGTTGTGGAGGTCATCACCCTATGTTGTGTGTTGTGGAGGTCATCACCAGGTGTTGTGTGTTGTGGAGGTCATCACCCTGTGTTGTGAGTTGTGGAGGTCATCACCCTGTGTTGTGGAGGTCATCACCCTGTGTTGTGTGTTGTGTAGGTCATCACCCTGTGTTGTGTGTTGTAGAGGTCATCACCCTGTGTTGTGGAGGTCATCACCCTGTGTTGTGTGTTGTGAAGGTCATCACCTGTGTTGTGTGTTGTAGAGGTCATCACCCTGTGTGGTGTGTTGTGGAGGTCATCACCCTGCGTTGTGTGTTGTGGAGGTCATCACCCTGTGTTGTGTGTTGTGGAGGTCATCACCCTGTGTTGTGGAGGTCATCACCCTGTGTTGTGAAGGTCATCACCCTGTGCTGTGTGTTGTTGAGGTCATCACCCTGTGTTGTGGAGGTCATCACCCTGTGTTGTGGAGGTCATCACCCTGTGTTGTGGAGGTCATCACCCTGTGTTGTGAAGGTCATCACCCGGTGTTGTGTGTTGTGGATGTCATTACCCTGTGTTGTGTGTTGTGGAGGTCATCACACTGTGTTGTGGAGGTCATCACCCTGTGTTGTGGAGGTCATCACCCTGTGTTGTGTGTTGTGGAGGTCATCACCCTGTGTTGTGTGTTGTGGAGGTCATCACCCTGTGTTGTGGAGGTCATCACCCTGTGTTGTAGAGGTCATCACCCTGTGTTGTGTGTTGTGGAGGTCATCACCCTGTGTTGTGTGTTGTGGAGGTCATCACCCTGTGTTGTGGAGGTCAATACCCTGTGTTGTGAAGGTCATCACCCTGTGCTGTGTGTTGTGGAGGCCATCACCCTGTGTTGTGGAGGTCATCACCCTGTGTTGTGGAGGTCATCACCCTGTGTTGTGTGTTGTGGAGGTCATTACCCTGTGTTGTTTGTTGTGGAGGTCAATACCCTGTGTTGTGTGTTGTGGAGGTCATCACCCTTTGTTGTGGAGGTCATCACCCTGTGTTGTGGAGATCATCACCCGTGTGGTGTGTTGTGGAGGTCATCACCTGTGTTGTCGAGGTCATCACCCTGTGTTGTGTGTTGTGGAGGTCATCACCCTGTGTTGTGTGTTGAAGAGGTCATCACCCTATGTTGTGTGTTGTGGAGGTCATCACCCTGTGTTGTGGAGGTCGTCACCCTGTGTTGTGGAGGTCGTCACCCTGTGTTGTGTGTTGTGGAGGTCATCACCCTGTGTTGTGTGTTGTGGAGCTCATCACCCTGTAATGTGTGTTGTGGAGGTCATCACCCTGTGTTGTGTGTTGTGGAGGTCATTACCCTGTGTTGTGTGTTGTGGAGGTCATCACCCTGTGTTGTGGAGGTCCTCACCCTGTGTTTTGGAGGTCATTACCCTGTGTTGTGCGTTGTGGAGGTCATCACCCTGTGTTGTGAAGGTCATCACCTGTGTGGTGTGTTGTGGAGGTCATCACCCTGTGTTGTGGAGGTCATCACCCTGTGTTGTGGAGGTCATCACCCTGTGTTGTGGAGGTCATCACCCTGTGTTGTGGAGGTCATCACCCTGTGTTGTGGAGGTCATCACCCTGTGTTGTGGAGGTCATCACCCTGTGTTGTGGAGGTCATCACCCTGTGTTGTGTGTTGTGGAGGTCATCACCCTGTGTTGTGTGTTGTGGAGGTCATCACCCTGTGTTGTGTGTTGTGGAGGTCATCACCCTGTGTTGTGTGTTGTGGAGGTCATCACCCTGTGTTGTGTGTTGTGGAGGTCATCACCCTGTGTTGTGTGTTGTGGATGTCATGACCCTGTGTTGTGTGTTGTGGAGGTCATCACCCTGAGTTGTGGAGGTCATCACCCTGTGTTGTGTGTTGTGGAGGTCATCACCCTGTGTTGTGGAGGTCATCACCCTGTGTTGTGGAGGTCATCACCCTGTGTTGTGTAGGTCATCACCCTGTGTTGTGGAGGTCATCACCCTGTGTTGTGGAGGTCATCACCCTGTGTTGTGGAGGTCATCACCCTGTGTTGTGGAGGTCATCACCCTGTGTTGTGGAGGTCATCACCCTGTGTTGTGTGTTGTGGAGGTCATCACCCTGTGTTGTGTGTTGTGGAGGTCATCACCCTGTGTTGTGTGTTGTGGAGGTCATCACCCTGTGTTGTGTGTTGTGGAGGTCATTACCCTGTGTTGTGGAGGTCATCACCCTGTGTTCTGGAGGTCATCACCCTGTGTTGTGTGTTGTGAAGGTCATCACCCTGTGTTGTGTGTTGTGTAGGTCATCACCCTGTGTTGTGTGTTGTGGAGGTCATCACCCTGTGTTGTGTGTTGTGGAGGTCATCACCATGTGTTGTGTGTTGTGGAGGTCATCACCCTGTGTTGTGTGTTGTAGAGGTCATCACCCTGTGTTGTGTGTTGTGGAGGTCATCACCCTGTGTGGTGTGTTGAGGAGGTCATCACCCTGTGTTGTGTGTTGTGGAGGTCATCACCCTGTGTTGTATGTTGTGGAGGTCATCACCCTGTGTTGTGTGTTGTGGAGGTCATCACCCTGTGTTGTGTGTTGTGGAGGTCATCACCCTGTGTTGTGGAGGTCAATACCCTGTGTTGTGAAGGTCATCACCCTGTGCTGTGTGTTGTGGAGGTCATCACCCTGTGTTGTGGAGGTCAATACCCTGTGTTGTGAAGGTCATCACCCTGTGCTGTGTGTTGTGGAGGTCATCACCCTGTGTTGTGTGTTGTGGAGGTCATTACCCTGTGTTGTGTGTTGTGGAGGTCATTACCCTGTGTTGTGTGTTATGGAGGTCATCACCCTGTGTTGTGGAGGTCATCACCCTGTGTTGTGGAGGTCATCACCTGTGTGGTGTGTTGTGGAGGTCATCACCTGTGTTGTCGAGGTCATCACCCTGTGTTGTGTGTTGTGGAGGTCATCACCCTGTGTTGTGTGTTGTAGAGGTCATCACCCTATGTTGTGAGTTGTAGAGGTCATCACCCTGTGTTGTGGAGGTCGTCACCCTGTGTTGTGGAGGTCGTCACCCTGTGTTGTGTGTTGTGGAGGTCATCACCCTGTGTTGTGTGTTGTGGAGCTCATCACCCTGTGTTGTGTGTTGTGGAGGTCATCACCCTGTGTTGTGTAGGTCATCACCCTGTGTTGTGTGTTGTGGAGGTCATCACCCTGTGTTGTGTGTTGTGGAGGTCATCACCCTGTGTTGTGTGTTGTGAAAGTCATCACCCTGTGTTGTGGAGGTCATCACCCTGTATTGTGGAGGTCATCACCCTGTGTTGTGTGTTGTGTAGGTCATCACCCTGTGTTGTGTGTTGTAGAGGTCATCACCCTGCGTTGTGGAGGTCATCACCCTGTGTTGTGTGTTGTGAAGGTCATCACCTGTGTTGTGTGTTGTAGAGGTAATAAACCTGTGTGGTGTGTTGTGGAGGTCATCACCAGGGAATGTGGAATACATCACCAGTCATACATCATCAGTGATGACCAGATGGAGGTCATCACCAGTGGAGGTCAGGGAATACAGAGAACATATACGGCACGCATAGACGAGATAAAACACCTAAATTATTGGGATCGTCTCAAAGCTCTCCAAATGTACTCTCTAGAAAGGAGACGAGAGAGATACCAAATAATATACACCTGGAAAATACTGGAGGGTCAGGTCCCAAATCTACACAGTAAAATAACAACGTACTGGAGTGAACGATATGGAAGAAAATGCAAGATTGAACCTGTGAAGAGCAGAGGTGTCATAGGCACAATCAGAGAGCACTGTATAAACATCAGGGGTCCGCGGTTGTTCAACGTCCTCCCAGCGAGCATAAGAAATATTGCCGGAACAACCGTGGACATCTTCAAGAGAAAACTGGACAGTTTTCTAAGAGAAGTTCCGGATCAGCCGGGCTGTGGTGGGTACGTGGCCCTGCGGGCCGCTCCAAGCAACAGCCTGGTGGACCAAACTCTCACAAGTCGAGCCTGGCCTCGGGCCGGGCTTGGGGAGTAGAAGAACTCCCAGAACCCCATCAACCAGGTATCAACCAGGTAAGTACCCTGCGTTGTGTGTTGTGGAGGTCATCACCCTGTGTTGTGTGTTGTGGAGGTCATCACCCTGTGTTGTGGAGGTCATCACCCTGTGTTGTGAAGGTCATCACCCTGTGCTGTGTGTTGTGGAGGTCATCACCCTGTGTTGTGGAGGTCATCACCCTGTGTTGTGGAGGTCATCACCTTGTGTTGTGGAGGTCATCACCCTGTGTTGTGAAGGTCATCACCTTGTGTTGTGTGTTGTAGAGGTCATTACCCTGTGTTGTGTGTTGTGGAGGTCATCACCCTGTGTTGTGTGTTGTGGAGGTCATCACCCTGTGTTGTGTGTTGTAGAGGTCATCACCCTGTGTTGTGTGTTGTGGAGGTCATCACCCAGTGTTGTGTGTTGTGGAGGTCATCACCCTGTGTTGTGTGTTGTGGAGGTCATCACCCTGTGTTGTGTGTTGTGGAGGTCATCACCCTGTGTTGTGGAGGTCATCACCCTGTGTTGTGGAGGTCATCACCCTGTGTTGTGTAGGTCATCACCCTGTGTTGTGGAGGTCATCACCCTGTGTTGTGGAGGTCATCACCCTGTGTTGTGGAGGTCATCACCCTGTGTTGTGGAGGTCATCACCCTGTGTTGTGGAGTCATTACCCTGTGTTGTGTGTTGTGGAGGTCATCACCCTGTGTTGTGAAGGTCATCAACTGTGTGGTGTGTTGTGGAGGTCATCACCCTGTGTTGTGTGTTGAGGAGGTCATAACCCTGTGTGGTGTGTTGTGGAGGTCATCACCCTGTGTTGTGGAGGTCATCACCCTGTGTGGTGTGTTGTGGAGGTCATCACCCTGTGTTGTGGAGGTCATCACCCTGTGTTGTGGAGGTCATCACCCTGTGTTGTGGAGGTCATCACCCTGTGTTGTGGAGGTCATCACCCTGTGTTGTATGTTGTGGAGGTCATCACCCTGTGTTGTGTGTTGTGGAGGTCATCACCCTGTGTTGTGTGTTGTGGAGGTCATCACCCTGAGTTGTGGAGGTCATCACCCTGAGTTGTGGAGGTCATCACCCTGTGTTGTGTGTTGTGGAGGTCATCACCCTGTGTTGTGTGTTGTGGAGGTCATCACCCTGTGTTGTGTGTTGTGGAGGTCATTACCCTGTGTTGTGGAGGTCATCACCCTGTGTTCTGGAGGTCATCACCCTATGTTGTGTGTTGTGAAGGTCATCACCCTGTGTTGTGGAGGTCATCACCCTGTGTTGTGGAGGTCATCACCCTGTGTTGTGGAGGTCATCACCCTGTGTTGTGGAGTCATTACCCTGTGTTGTGTGTTGTGGAGGTCATCACCCTGTGTTGTGAAGGTCATCAACTGTGTGGTGTGTTGTGGAGGTCATCACCCTGTGTTGTGTGTTGAGGAGGTCATAACCCTGTGTGGTGTGTTGTGGAGGTCATCACCCTGTGTTGTGGAGGTCATCACCCTGTGTGGTGTGTTGTGGAGGTCATCACCCTGTGTTGTGGAGGTCATCACCCTGTGTTGTGGAGGTCATCACCCTGTGTTGTGGAGGTCATCACCCTGTGTTGTGGAGGTCATCACCCTGTGTTGTATGTTGTGGAGGTCATCACCCTGTGTTGTGTGTTGTGGAGGTCATCACCCTGTGTTGTGTGTTGTGGAGGTCATCACCCTGAGTTGTGGAGGTCATCACCCTGAGTTGTGGAGGTCATCACCCTGAGTTGTGGAGGTCATCACCCTGTGTTGTGTGTTGTGGAGGTCATCACCCTGTGTTGTGTGTTGTGGAGGTCATCACCCTGTGTTGTGTGTTGTGGAGGTCATTACCCTGTGTTGTGGAGGTCATCACCCTGTGTTCTGGAGGTCATCACCCTATGTTGTGTGTTGTGATGGTCATCACCCTGTGTTGTGTGTTGTGTAGGTCATCACCCTGTGTTTTGTGTTGTGGAGGTCATCACCTGTATTGTGTGTTGTGGAGGTCATCACCCTGTGTGGTGTGTTGTGGAGGTCATCTCCCTGTGTTGTGTGTTGTGGAGGTCATCACCCTGTGTTGTGTGTTGTGGAGGTCATCACCCTATGTTGTGTGTTGTGGAGGTCATCACCATGTGTTGTGTGTTGTGGAGGTCATCACCCTGTGTTGTGAGTTGTGGAGGTCATCACCCTGTGTTGTGGAGGTCATCACCCTGTGTTGTGTGTTGTGTAGGTCATCACCCTGTGTTGTGTGTTGTAGAGGTCATCACCCTGTGTTGTGGAGGTCATCACCCTGTGTTGTGTGTTGTGAAGGTCATCACCTGTGTTGTGTGTTGTAGAGGTCATCACCCTGTGTGGTGTGTTGTGGAGGTCATCACCCTGCGTTGTGTGTTGTGGAGGTCATCACCCTGTGTTGTGTGTTGTGGAGGTCATCACCCTGTGTTGTGGAGGTCATCACCCTGTGTTGTGAAGGTCATCACCCTGTGCTGTGTGTTGTTGAGGTCATCACCCTGTGTTGTGGAGGTCATCACCCTGTGTTGTGGAGGTCATCACCCTGTGTTGTGAAGGTCATCACGCAGTGTTGTGTGTTGTGGATGTCATTACCCTGTGTTGTGTGTTGTGGAGGTCATCACCCTGTGTTGTGGAGGTCATCACCCTGTGTTGTGGAGGTCATCACCCTGTGTTGTGTGTTGTGGAGGTCATCACCCTGTGTTGTGTGTTGTGGAGGTCATCACCCTGTGTTGTGGAGGTCATCACCCTGTGTTGTAGAGGTCATCACCCTGTGTTGTGTGTTGTGGAGGTCATCACCCTGTGTTGTGGAGGTCATCACCCTGTGTTGTGGAGGTCAATACCCTGTGTTGTGAAGGTCATCACCCTGTGCTGTGTGTTGTGGAGGCCATCACCCTGTGTTGTGGAGGTCATCACCCTGTGTTGTGGAGGTCATCACCCTGTGTTGTGTGTTGTGGAGGTCATTACCCTGTGTTGTGTGTTGTGGAGGTCATCACCCTGTGTTGTGGAGGTCATCACCCTGTGTTGTGGAGATCATCACCTGTGTGGTGTGTTGTGGAGGTCATCACCTGTGTTGTCGAGGTCATCACCCTGTGTTGTGTGTTGTGGAGGTCATCACCCTGTGTTGTGTGTTGTGGAGGTCATCACCCTGTGTTGTGTGTTGTGGAGGTCATCACCCTGAGTTGTGGATGTCATCACCCTGAGTTGTGGAGGTCATCACCCTGAGTTGTGGAGGTCATCACCCTGTGTTGTGTGTTGTGGAGGTCATCACCCTGTGTTGTGTGTTGTGGAGGTCATCACCCTGTGTTGTGTGTTGTGGAGGTCATTACCCTGTGTTGTGGAGGTCATCACCCTGTGTTCTGGAGGTCATCACCCTGTGTTGTGTGTTGTGAAGGTCATCACCCTGTGTTGTGTGTTGTGTAGGTCATCACCCTGCGTTGTGTGTTGTGGAGGCCATCACCTGTATTGTGTGTTGTGGAGGTCATCACCCTGTGTGGTGTGTTGTGGAGGTCATCTCCCTGTGTTGTGTGTTGTGGAGGTCATCACCCTGTGTTGTGTGTTGTGGAGGTCATCACCCTATGTTGTGTGTTGTGGAGGTCATCACCATGTGTTGTGTGTTGTGGAGGTCATCACCCTGTGTTGTGAGTTGTGGAGGTCATCACCCTGTGTTGTGGAGGTCATCACCCTGTGTTGTGTGTTGTGTAGGTCATCACCCTGTGTTGTGTGTTGTAGAGGTCATCACCCTGTGTTGTGGAGGTCATCACCCTGTGTTGTGTGTTGTGAAGGTCATCACCTGTGTTGTGTGTTGTAGAGGTCATCACCCTGTGTGGTGTGTTGTGGAGGTCATCACCCTGCGTTGTGTGTTGTGGAGGTCATCACCCTGTGTTGTGTGTTGTGGAGGTCATCACCCTGTGTTGTGGAGGTCATCACCCTGTGTTGTGAAGGTCATCACCCTGTGCTGTGTGTTGTTGAGGTCATCACCCTGTGTTGTGGAGGTCATCACCCTGTGTTGTGGAGGTCATCACCCTGTGTTGTGGAGGTCATCACCCTGTGTTGTGAAGGTCATCACCCAGTGTTGTGTGTTGTGGATGTCATTACCCTGTGTTGTGTGTTGTGGAGGTCATCACCCTGTGTTGTGGAGGTCATCACCCTGTGTTGTGGAGGTCATCACCCTGTGTTGTGTGTTGTGGAGGTCATCACCCTGTGTTGTGTGTTGTGGAGGTCATCACCCTGTGTTGTGGAGGTCATCACCCTGTGTTGTGTGTTGTGGAGGTCATCACCCTGTGTTGTGTGTTGTGGAGGTCATCACCCTGTGTTGTGGAGGTCATCACCCTGTGTTGTAGAGGTCATCACCCTGTGTTGTGTGTTGTGGAGGTCATCACCCTGTGTTGTGTGTTGTGGAGGTCATCACCCTGTGTTGTGGAGGTCAATACCCTGTGTTGTGAAGGTCATCACCCTGTGCTGTGTGTTGTGGAGGCCATCACCCTGTGTTGTGGAGGTCATCACCCTGTGTTGTGGAGGTCATCACCCTGTGTTGTGTGTTGTGGAGGTCATTACCCTGTGTTGTTTGTTGTGGAGGTCATTACCCTGTGTTGTGTGTTGTGGAGGTCATCACCCTTTGTTGTGGAGGTCATCACCCTGTGTTGTGGAGATCATCACCTGTGTGGTGTGTTGTGGAGGTCATCACCTGTGTTGTCGAGGTCATCACCCTGTGTTGTGTGTTGTGGAGGTCATCACCCTGTGTTGTGTGTTGAAGAGGTCATCACCCTATGTTGTGTGTTGTGGAGGTCATCACCCTGTGTTGTGGAGGTCATCACCCTGTGTTGTGTGTTGTGGAGCTCATCACCCTGTAATGTGTGTTGTGGAGGTCATCACCCTGTGTTGTGTGTTGTGGAGGTCATTACCCTGTGTTGTGTGTTGTGGAGGTCATCACCCTGTGTTGTGGAGGTCCTCACCCTGTGTTTTGGAGGTCATTACCCTGTGTTGTGCGTTGTGGAGGTCATCACCCTGTGTTGTGAAGGTCATCACCTGTGTGGTGTGTTGTGGAGGTCATCACCCTGTGTTGTGGAGGTCATCACCCTGTGTTGTGGAGGTCATCACCCTGTGTTGTGGAGGTCATCACCCTGTGTTGTGGAGGTCATCACCCTGTGTTGTGGAGGTCATCACCCTGTGTTGTGGAGGTCATCACCCTGTGTTGTGGAGGTCATCACCCTGTGTTGTGGAGGTCATCACCCTGTGTTGTGGAGGTCATCACCCTGTGTTGTGTGTTGTGGAGGTCATCACCCTGTGTTGTGTGTTGTGGAGGTCATCACCCTGTGTTGTGTGTTGTGGAGGTCATCACCCTGTGTTGTGTGTTGTGGAGGTCATCACCCTGTGTTGTGTGTTGTGGAGGTCATCACCCGGTGTTGTGTGTTGTGGATGTCATGACCCTGTGTTGTGTGTTGTGGAGGTCATCACCCTGAGTTGTGGAGGTCATCACCCTGTGTTGTGTGTTGTGGAGGTCATCACCCTGTGTTGTGGAGGTCATCACCCTGTGTTGTGGAGGTCATCACCCTGTGTTGTGTAGGTCATCACCCTGTGTTGTGGAGGTCATCACCCTGTGTTGTGGAGGTCATCACCCTGTGTTGTGGAGGTCATCACCCTGTGTTGTGGAGGTCATCACCCTGTGTTGTGGAGTCATTACCCTGTGTTGTGTGTTGTGGAGGTCATCACCCTGTGTTGTGAAGGTCATCAACTGTGTGGTGTGTTGTGGAGGTCATCACCCTGTGTTGTGTGTTGAGGAGGTCATAACCCTGTGTGGTGTGTTGTGGAGGTCATCACCCTGTGTTGTGGAGGTCATCACCCTGTGTGGTGTGTTGTGGAGGTCATCACCCTGTGTTGTGGAGGTCATCACCCTGTGTTGTGGAGGTCATCACCCTGTGTTGTGGAGGTCATCACCCTGTGTTGTATGTTGTGGAGGTCATCACCCTGTGTTGTGTGTTGTGGAGGTCATCACCCTGTGTTGAGTGTTGTGGAGGTCATCACCCTGAGTTGTGGAGGTCATCACCCTGAGTTGTGGAGGTCATCACCCTGAGTTGTGGAGGTCATCACCCTGTGTTGTGTGTTGTGGAGGTCATCACCCTGTGTTGTGTGTTGTGGAGGTCATCACCCTGTGTTGTGTGTTGTGGAGGTCATCACCCTGTGTTGTGGAGGTCAATACCCTGTGTTGTGAAGGTCATCACCCTGTGCTGTGTGTTGTGGAGGTCATCACCCTGTGTTGTGGAGGTCAATACCCTGTGTTGTGAAGGTCATCACCCTGTGCTGTGTGTTGTGGAGGTCATCACCCTGTGTTGTGTGTTGTGGAGGTCATTACCCTGTGTTGTGTGTTGTGGAGGTCATTACCCTGTGTTGTGTGTTATGGAGGTCATCACCCTGTGTTGTGGAGGTCATCACCCTGTGTTGTGGAGGTCATCACCTGTGTGGTGTGTTGTGGAGGTCATCACCTGTGTTGTCGAGGTCATCACCCTGTGTTGTGTGTTGTGGAGGTCATCACCCTGTGTTGTGTGTTGTAGAGGTCATCACCCTATGTTGTGAGTTGTAGAGGTCATCACCCTGTGTTGTGGAGGTCGTCACCCTGTGTTGTGGAGGTCGTCACCCTGTGTTGTGTGTTGTGGAGGTCATCACCCTGTGTTGTGTGTTGTGGAGCTCATCACCCTGTGTTGTGTGTTGTGGAGGTCATCACCCTGTGTTGTGTAGGTCATCACCCTGTGTTGTGTGTTGTGGAGGTCATCACCCTGTGTTGTGTGTTGTGGAGGTCATCACCCTGTGTTGTGTGTTGTGAAAGTCATCACCCTGTGTTGTGGAGGTCATCACCCTGTATTGTGGAGGTCATCACCCTGTGTTGTGTGTTGTGTAGGTCATCACCCTGTGTTGTGTGTTGTAGAGGTCATCACCCTGCGTTGTGGAGGTCATCACCCTGTGTTGTGTGTTGTGAAGGTCATCACCTGTGTTGTGTGTTGTAGAGGTAATAAACCTGTGTGGTGTGTTGTGGAGGTCATCACCCTGCGTTGTGTGTTGTGGAGGTCATCACCCTGTGTTGTGTGTTGTGGAGGTCATCACCCTGTGTTGTGGAGGTCATCACCCTGTGTTGTGAAGGTCATCACCCTGTGCTGTGTGTTGTGGAGGTCATCACCCTGTGTTGTGGAGGTCATCACCCTGTGTTGTGGAGGTCATCACCCTGTGTTGTGGAGGTCATCACCCTGTGTTGTGAAGGTCATCACCTTGTGTTGTGTGTTGTAGAGGTCATTACCCTGTGTTGTGTGTTGTGGAGGTCATCACCCTGTGTTGTGTGTTGTGGAGGTCATCACCCTGTGTTGTGTGTTGTAGAGGTCATCACCCTGTGTTGTGTGTTGTGGAGGTCATCACCCAGTGTTGTGTGTTGTGGAGGTCATCACCCTGTGTTGTGTGTTGTGGAGGTCATCACCCTGTGTTGTGTGTTGTGGAGGTCATCACCCTGTGTTGTGGAGGTCATCACCCTGTGTTGTGGAGGTCATCACCCTGTGTTGTGGAGGTCATCACCCTGTGTTGTGGAGGTCATCACCCTGTGTTGTGGAGGTCATCACCCTGTGTTGTGGAGTCATTACCCTGTGTTGTGTGTTGTGGAGGTCATCACCCTGTGTTGTGAAGGTCATCAACTGTGTGGTGTGTTGTGGAGGTCATCACCCTGTGTTGTGTGTTGAGGAGGTCATAACCCTGTGTGGTGTGTTGTGGAGGTCATCACCCTGTGTTGTGGAGGTCATCACCCTGTGTGGTGTGTTGTGGAGGTCATCACCCTGTGTTGTGGAGGTCATCACCCTGTGTTGTGGAGGTCATCACCCTGTGTTGTGGAGGTCATCACCCTGTGTTGTGGAGGTCATCACCCTGTGTTGTATGTTGTGGAGGTCATCACCCTGTGTTGTGTGTTGTGGAGGTCATCACCCTGTGTTGTGTGTTGTGGAGGTCATCACCCTGAGTTGTGGAGGTCATCACCCTGAGTTGTGGAGGTCATCACCCTGAGTTGTGGAGGTCATCACCCTGTGTTGTGTGTTGTGGAGGTCATCACCCTGTGTTGTGTGTTGTGGAGGTCATCACCCTGTGTTGTGTGTTGTGGAGGTCATTACCCTGTGTTGTGGAGGTCATCACCCTGTGTTCTGGAGGTCATCACCCTATGTTGTGTGTTGTGAAGGTCATCACCCTGTGTTGTGTGTTGTGTAGGTCATCACCCTGTGTTTTGTGTTGTGGAGGTCATCACCTGTATTGTGTGTTGTGGAGGTCATCACCCTGTGTGGTGTGTTGTGGAGGTCATCTCCCTGTGGTGTGTGTTGTGGAGGTCATCACCCTGTGTTGTGTGTTGTGGAGGTCATCACCCTATGTTGTGTGTTGTGGAGGTCATCACCATGTGTTGTGTGTTGTGGAGGTCATCACCCTGTGTTGTGAGTTGTGGAGGTCATCACCCTGTGTTGTGGAGGTCATCACCCTGTGTTGTGTGTTGTGTAGGTCATCACCCTGTGTTGTGTGTTGTAGAGGTCATCACCCTGTGTTGTGGAGGTCATCACCCTGTGTTGTGTGTTGTGAAGGTCATCACCTGTGTTGTGTGTTGTAGAGGTCATCACCCTGTGTGGTGTGTTGTGGAGGTCATCACCCTGCGTTGTGTGTTGTGGAGGTCATCACCCTGTGTTGTGTGTTGTGGAGGTCATCACCCTGTGTTGTGGAGGTCATCACCCTGTGTTGTGAAGGTCATCACCCTGTGCTGTGTGTTGTTGAGGTCATCACCCTGTGTTGTGGAGGTCATCACCCTGTGTTGTGGAGGTCATCACCCTGTGTTGTGAAGGTCATCACGCAGTGTTGTGTGTTGTGGATGTCATTTCCCTGTGTTGTGTGTTGTGGAGGTCATCACCCTGTGTTGTGGAGGTCATCACCCTGTGTTGTGGAGGTCATCACCCTGTGTTGTGTGTTGTGGAGGTCATCACCCTGTGTTGTGTGTTGTGGAGGTCATCACCCTGTGTTGTGGAGGTCATCACCCTGTGTTGTAGAGGTCATCACCCTGTGTTGTGTGTTGTGGAGGTCATCACCCTGTGTTGTGGAGGTCATCACCCTGTGTTGTGGAGGTCAATACCCTGTGTTGTGAAGGTCATCACCCTGTGCTGTGTGTTGTGGAGGCCATCACCCTGTGTTGTGGAGGTCATCACCCTGTGTTGTGGAGGTCATCACCCTGTGTTGTGTGTTGTGGAGGTCATTACCCTGTGTTGTGTGTTGTGGAGGTCATCACCCTGTGTTGTGGAGGTCATCACCCTGTGTTGTGGAGATCATCACCTGTGTGGTGTGTTGTGGAGGTCATCACCTGTGTTGTCGAGGTCATCACCCTGTGTTGTGTGTTGTGGAGGTCATCACCCTGTGTTGTGTGTTGTGGAGGTCATCACCCTGTGTTGTGTGTTGTGGAGGTCATCACCCTGAGTTGTGGAGGTCATCACCCTGAGTTGTGGAGGTCATCACCCTGAGTTGTGGAGGTCATCACCCTGTGTTGTGTGTTGTGGAGGTCATCACCCTGTGTTGTGTGTTGTGGAGGTCATCACCCTGTGTTGTGTGTTGTGGAGGTCATTACCCTGTGTTGTGGAGGTCATCACCCTGTGTTGTGGAGGTCATCACCCTGTGTTGTGTGTTGTGAAGGTCATCACCCTGTGTTGTGTGTTGTGTAGGTCATCACCCTGCGTTGTGTGTTGTGGAGGCCATCACCTGTATTGTGTGTTGTGGAGGTCATCACCCTGTGTGGTGTGTTGTGGAGGTCATCTCCCTGTGTTGTGTGTTGTGGAGGTCATCACCCTGTGTTGTGTGTTGTGGAGGTCATCACCCTATGTTGTGTGTTGTGGAGGTCATCACCATGTGTTGTGTGTTGTGGAGGTCATCACCCTGTGTTGTGAGTTGTGGAGGTCATCACCCTGTGTTGTGGAGGTCATCACCCTGTGTTGTGTGTTGTGTAGGTCATCACCCTGTGTTGTGTGTTGTAGAGGTCATCACCCTGTGTTGTGGAGGTCATCACCCTGTGTTGTGTGTTGTGAAGGTCATCACCTGTGTTGTGTGTTGTAGAGGTCATCACCCTGTGTGGTGTGTTGTGGAGGTCATCACCCTGCGTTGTGTGTTGTGGAGGTCATCACCCTGTGTTGTGTGTTGTGGAGGTCATCACCCTGTGTTGTGGAGGTCATCACCCTGTGTTGTGAAGGTCATCACCCTGTGCTGTGTGTTGTTGAGGTCATCACCCTGTGTTGTGGAGGTCATCACCCTGTGTTGTGGAGGTCATCACCCTGTGTTGTGGAGGTCATCACCCTGTGTTGTGAAGGTCATCACCCAGTGTTGTGTGTTGTGGATGTCATTACCCTGTGTTGTGTGTTGTGGAGGTCATCACCCTGTGTTGTGGAGGTCATCACCCTGTGTTGTGGAGGTCATCACCCTGTGTTGTGTGTTGTGGAGGTCATCACCCTGTGTTGTGTGTTGTGGAGGTCATCACCCTGTGTTGTGGAGGTCATCACCCTGTGTTGTAGAGGTCATCACCCTGTGTTGTGTGTTGTGGAGGTCATCACCCTGTGTTGTGTGTTGTGGAGGTCATCACCCTGTGTTGTGGAGGTCAATACCCTGTGTTGTGAAGGTCATCACCCTGTGCTGTGTGTTGTGGAGGCCATCACCCTGTGTTGTGGAGGTCATCACCCTGTGTTGTGGAGGTCATCACCCTGTGTTGTGTGTTGTGGAGGTCATTACCCTGTGTTGTTTGTTGTGGAGGTCATTACCCTGTGTTGTGTGTTGTGGAGGTCATCACCCTTTGTTGTGGAGGTCATCACCCTGTGTTGTGGAGATCATCACCTGTGTGGTGTGTTGTGGAGGTCATCACCTGTGTTGTCGAGGTCATCACCCTGTGTTGTGTGTTGTGGAGGTCATCACCCTGTGTTGTGTGTTGAAGAGGTCATCACCCTATGTTGTGTGTTGTGGAGGTCATCACCCTGTGTTGTGGAGGTCGTCACCCTGTGTTGTGGAGGTCGTCACCCTGTGTTGTGTGTTGTGGAGGTCATCACCCTGTGTTGTGTGTTGTGGAGCTCATCACCCTGTAATGTGTGTTGTGGAGGTCATCACCCTGTGTTGTGTGTTGTGGAGGTCATTACCCTGTGTTGTGTGTTGTGGAGGTCATCACCCTGTGTTGTGGAGGTCCTCATCCTGTGTTTTGGAGGTCATTACCCTGTGTTGTGCGTTGTGGAGGTCATCACCCTGTGTTGTGAAGGTCATCACCTGTGTGGTGTGTTGTGGAGGTCATCACCCTGTGTTGTGGAGGTCATCACCCTGTGTTGTGGAGGTCATCACCCTGTGTTGTGGAGGTCATCACCCTGTGTTGTGGAGGTCATCACCCTGTGTTGTGGAGGTCATCACCCTGTGTTGTGGAGGTCATCACCCTGTGTTGTGGAGGTCATCACCCTGTGTTGTGGAGGTCATCACCCTGTGTTGTGGAGGTCATCACCCTGTGTTGTGTGTTGTGGAGGTCATCACCCTGTGTTGTGTGTTGTGGAGGTCATCACCCTGTGTTGTGTGTTGTGGAGGTCATCACCCTGTGTTGTGTGTTGTGGAGGTCATCACCCTGTGTTGTGTGTTGTGGAGGTCATCACCCGGTGTTGTGTGTAGTGGATGTCATGACCCTGTGTTGTGTGTTGTGGAGGTCATCACCCTGAGTTGTGGAGGTCATCACCCTGTGTTGTGTGTTGTGGAGGTCATCACCCTGTGTTGTGGAGGTCATCACCCTGTGTTGTGGAGGTCATCACCCTGTGTTGTGTAGGTCATCACCCTGTGTTGTGGAGGTCATCACCCTGTGTTGTGGAGGTCATCACCCTGTGTTGTGGAGGTCATCACCCTGTGTTGTGGAGGTCATCACCCTGTGTTGTGGAGTCATTACCCTGTGTTGTGTGTTGTGGAGGTCATCACCCTGTGTTGTGAAGGTCATCAACTGTGTGGTGTGTTGTGGAGGTCATCACCCTGTGTTGTGTGTTGAGGAGGTCATAACCCTGTGTGGTGTGTTGTGGAGGTCATCACCCTGTGTTGTGGAGGTCATCACCCTGTGTGGTGTGTTGTGGAGGTCATCACCCTGTGTTGTGGAGGTCATCACCCTGTGTTGTGGAGGTCATCACCCTGTGTTTTGGAGGTCATCACCCTGTGTTGTGGAGGTCATCACCCTGTGTTGTATGTTGTGGAGGTCATCACCCTGTGTTGTGTGTTGTGGAGGTCATCACCCTGTGTTGAGTGTTGTGGAGGTCATCACCCTGAGTTGTGGAGGTCATCACCCTGAGTTGTGGAGGTCATCACCCTGAGTTGTGGAGGTCATCACCCTGTGTTGTGTGTTGTGGAGGTCATCACCCTGTGTTGTGTGTTGTGGAGGTCATCACCCTGTGTTGTGTGTTGTGGAGGTCATCACCCTGTGTTGTGTGTTGTGGAGGTCATTACCCTGTGTTGTGGAGGTCATCACCCTGTGTTCTGGAGGTCATCACCCTGTGTTGTGTGTTGTGAAGGTCATCACCCTGTGTTGTGTGTTGTGTAGGTCATCACCCTGTGTTGTGTGTTGTGGAGGTCATCACCTGTATTGTGTGTTGTGGAGGTCATCACCCTGTGTGGTGTGTTGTGGAGGTCATCTCCCTGTGTTGTGTGTTGTGGAGGTCATCACCCTGTGTTGTGTGTTGTGGAGGTCATCACCCTATGTTGTGTGTTGTGGAGGTCATCACCATGTGTTGTGTGTTGTGGAGGTCATCACCCTGTGTTGTGAGTTGTGGAGGTCATCACCCTGTGTTGTGGAGGTCATCACCCTGTGTTGTGTGTTGTGTAGGTCATCACCCTGTGTTGTGTGTTGTAGAGGTCATCACCCTGTGTTGTGGAGGTCATCACCCTCTGTTGTGTGTTGTGAAGGTCATCACCTGTGTTGTGTGTTGTAGAGGTCATCACCCTGTGTGGTGTGTTGTGGAGGTCATCACCCTGCGTTGTGTGTTGTGGAGGTCATCACCCTGTGTTGTGTGTTGTGGAGGTCATCACCCTGTGTTGTGGAGGTCATCACCCTGTGTTGTGAAGGTCATCACCCTGTGCTGTGTGTTGTTGAGGTCATCACCCTGTGTTGTGGAGGTCATCACCCTGTGTTGTGGAGGTCATCACCCTGTGTTGTGAAGGTCATCACCCAGTGTTGTGTGTTGTGGATGTCATTACCCTGTGTTGTGTGTTGTGGAGGTCATCACCCTGTGTTGTGGATGTCATCACCCTGTGTTGTGGAGGTCATCACCCTGTGTTGTGTGTTGTGGAGGTCATCACCCTGTGTTGTGTGTTGTGGAGGTCATCACCCTGTGTTGTGGAGGTCATCACCCTGTGTTGTAGAGGTCATCACCCTGTGTTGTGTGTTGTGGAGGTCATCACCCTGTGTTGTGGAGGTCAATACCCTGTGTTGTGAAGGTCATCACCCTGTGCTGTGTGTTGTGGAGGCCATCACCCTGTGTTGTGGAGGTCATCACCCTGTGTTGTGGAGGTCATCACCCTGTGTTGTGTGTTGTGGAGGTCATTGCCCTGTGTTGTGTGATGTGGAGGTCATCACCCTGTGCTGTGGAGGTCATCACCCTGTGTTGTGGAGATCATCACCTGTGTGGTGTGTTGTGGAGGTCATCACCTGTGTTGTCGAGGTCATCACCCTGTGTTGTGTGTTGTGGAGGTCATCACCCTGTGTTGTGTGTTGTGGAGGTCATCACCCTGTGTTGTGTGTTGTGGAGGTCATCACCCTGAGTTGTGGAGGTCATCACCCTGTGTTGTGTGTTGTGGAGGTCATCACCCTGTGTTGTGTGTTGTGGAGGTCATCACCCTGTGTTGTGTGTTGTGGAGGTCATTACCCTGTGTTGTGGAGGTCATCACCCTGTGTTCTGGAGGTCATCACCCTGTGTTGTGTGTTGTGAAGGTCATCACCCTGTGTTGTGTGTTGTGTAGGTCATCACCCTGTGTTGTGTGTTGTGGAGGCCATCACTTGTATTGTGTGTTGTGGAGGTCATCACCCTGTGTGGTGTGTTGTGGAGGTCATCTCCCTGTGTTGTGTGTTGTGGAGGTCATCACCCTGTGTTGTGTGTTGTGGAGGTCATCACCCTATGTTGTGTGTTGTGGAGGTCATCACCATGTGTTGTGTGTTGTGGAGGTCATCACCCTGTGTTGTGAGTTGTGGAGGTCATCACCCTGTGTTGTGGAGGTCATCACCCTGTGTTGTGTGTTGTGTAGGTCATCACCCTGTGTTGTGTGTTGTAGAGGTCATCACCCTGTGTTGTGGAGGTCATCACCCTGTGTTGTGAAGGTCATCACCCTGTGCTGTGTGTTGTTGAGGTCATCACCCTGTGTTGTGGAGGTCATCACCCTGTGTTGTGGAGGTCATCACCCTGTGTTGTGGAGGTCATCACCCTGTGTTGTGAAGGTCATCACCCAGTGTTGTGTGTTGTGGATGTCATTACCCTGTGTTGTGTGTTGTGGAGGTCATCACCCTGTGTTGTGGAGGTCATCACCCTGTGTTGTGGAGGTCATCACCCTGTGTTGTGTGTTGTGGAGGTCATCACCCTGTGTTGTGTGTTGTGGAGGTCATCACCCTGTGTTGTGGAGGTCATCACCCTGTGTTGTAGAGGTCATCACCCTGTGTTGTGTGTTGTGGAGGTCATCACCCTGTGTTGTGTGTTGTGGAGGTCATCACCCTGTGTTGTGGAGGTCAATACCCTGTGTTGTGAAGGTCATCACCCTGTGCTGTGTGTTGTGGAGGCCATCACCCTGTGTTGTGGAGGTCATCACCCTGTGTTGTGGAGGTCATCACCCTGTGTTGTGTGTTGTGGAGGTCATTACCCTGTGTTGTTTGTTGTGGAGGTCATTACCCTGTGTTGTGTGTTGTGGAGGTCATCACCCTGTGTTGTGGAGGTCATCACCCTGTGTTGTGGAGATCATCACCTGTGTGGTGTGTTGTGGAGGTCATCACCTGTGTTGTCGAGGTCATCACCCTGTGTTGTGTGTTGTGGAGGTCATCACCCTGTGTTGTGTGTTGAAGAGGTCATCACCCTATGTTGTGTGTTGTGGAGGTCATCACCCTGTGTTGTGGAGGTCGTCACCCTGTGTTGTGGAGGTCGTCACCCTGTGTTGTGTGTTGTGGAGGTCATCACCCTGTGTTGTGTGTTGTGGAGCTCATCACCCTGTAATGTGTGTTGTGGAGGTCATCACCCTGTGTTGTGTGTTGTGGAGGTCATTACCCTGTGTTGTGTGTTGTGGAGGTCATCACCCTGTGTTGTGGAGGTCCTCATCCTGTGTTTTGGAGGTCATTACCCTGTGTTGTGCGTTGTGGAGGTCATCACCCTGTGTTGTGAAGGTCATCACCTGTGTGGTGTGTTGTGGAGGTCATCACCCTGTGTTGTGGAGGTCATCACCCTGTGTTGTGGAGGTCATCACCCTGTGTTGTGGAGGTCATCACCCTGTGTTGTGGAGGTCATCACCCTGTGTTGTGGAGGTCATCACCCTGTGTTGTGGAGGTCATCACCCTGTGTTGTGGAGGTCATCACCCTGTGTTGTGGAGGTCATCACCCTGTGTTGTGGAGGTCATCACCCTGTGTTGTGTGTTGTGGAGGTCATCACCCTGTGTTGTGTGTTGTGGAGGTCATCACCCTGTGTTGTGTGTTGTGGAGGTCATCACCCTGTGTTGTGTGTTGTGGAGGTCATCACCCTGTGTTGTGTGTTGTGGAGGTCATCACCCGGTGTTGTGTGTTGTGGATGTCATGACCCTGTGTTGTGTGTTGTGGAGGTCATCACCCTGAGTTGTGGAGGTCATCACCCTGTGTTGTGTGTTGTGGAGGTCATCACCCTGTGTTGTGGAGGTCATCACCCTGTGTTGTGGAGGTCATCACCCTGTGTTGTGTAGGTCATCACCCTGTGTTGTGGAGGTCATCACCCTGTGTTGTGGAGGTCATCACCCTGTGTTGTGGAGGTCATCACCCTGTGTTGTGGAGGTCATCACCCTGTGTTGTGGAGTCATTACCCTGTGTTGTGTGTTGTGGAGGTCATCACCCTGTGTTGTGAAGGTCATCAACTGTGTGGTGTGTTGTGGAGGTCATCACCCTGTGTTGTGTGTTGAGGAGGTCATAACCCTGTGTGGTGTGTTGTGGAGGTCATCACCCTGTGTTGTGGAGGTCATCACCCTGTGTGGTGTGTTGTGGAGGTCATCACCCTGTGTTGTGGAGGTCATCACCCTGTGTTGTGGAGGTCATCACCCTGTGTTGTGGAGGTCATCACCCTGTGTTGTGGAGGTCATCACCCTGTGTTGTATGTTGTGGAGGTCATCACCCTGTGTTGTGTGTTGTGGAGGTCATCACCCTGTGTTGAGTGTTGTGGAGGTCATCACCCTGAGTTGTGGAGGTCATCACCCTGAGTTGTGGAGGTCATCACCCTGAGTTGTGGAGGTCATCACCCTGTGTTGTGTGTTGTGGAGGTCATCACCCTGTGTTGTGTGTTGTGGAGGTCATCACCCTGTGTTGTGTGTTGTGGAGGTCATCACCCTGTGTTGTGTGTTGTGGAGGTCATTACCCTGTGTTGTGGAGGTCATCACCCTGTGTTCTGGAGGTCATCACCCTGTGTTGTGTGTTGTGAAGGTCATCACCCTGTGTTGTGTGTTGTGTAGGTCATCACCCTGTGTTGTGTGTTGTGGAGGTCATCACCTGTATTGTGTGTTGTGGAGGTCATCACCCTGTGTGGTGTGTTGTGGAGGTCATCTCCCTGTGTTGTGTGTTGTGGAGGTCATCACCCTGTGTTGTGTGTTGTGGAGGTCATCACCCTATGTTGTGTGTTGTGGAGGTCATCACCATGTGTTGTGTGTTGTGGAGGTCATCACCCTGTGTTGTGAGTTGTGGAGGTCATCACCCTGTGTTGTGGAGGTCATCACCCTGTGTTGTGTGTTGTGTAGGTCATCACCCTGTGTTGTGTGTTGTAGAGGTCATCACCCTGTGTTGTGGAGGTCATCACCCTGTGTTGTGTGTTGTGAAGGTCATCACCTGTGTTGTGTGTTGTAGAGGTCATCACCCTGTGTGGTGTGTTGTGGAGGTCATCACCCTGCGTTGTGTGTTGTGGAGGTCATCACCCTGTGTTGTGTGTTGTGGAGGTCATCACCCTGTGTTGTGGAGGTCATCACCCTGTGTTGTGAAGGTCATCACCCTGTGCTGTGTGTTGTTGAGGTCATCACCCTGTGTTGTGGAGGTCATCACCCTGTGTTGTGGAGGTCATCACCCTGTGTTGTGAAGGTCATCACCCAGTGTTGTGTGTTGTGGATGTCATTACCCTGTGTTGTGTGTTGTGGAGGTCATCACCCTGTGTTGTGGATGTCATCACCCTGTGTTGTGGAGGTCATCACCCTGTGTTGTGTGTTGTGGAGGTCATCACCCTGTGTTGTGTGTTGTGGAGGTCATCACCCTGTGTTGTGGAGGTCATCACCCTGTGTTGTAGAGGTCATCACCCTGTGTTGTGTGTTGTGGAGGTCATCACCCTGTGTTGTGGAGGTCAATACCCTGTGTTGTGAAGGTCATCACCCTGTGCTGTGTGTTGTGGAGGCCATCACCCTGTGTTGTGGAGGTCATCACCCTGTGTTGTGGAGGTCATCACCCTGTGTTGTGTGTTGTGGAGGTCATTGCCCTGTGTTGTGTGATGTGGAGGTCATCACCCTGTGTTGTGGAGGTCATCACCCTGTGTTGTGTGTTGTGGAGGTCATTGCCCTGTGTTGTGTGATGTGGAGGTCATCACCCTGTGTTGTGTGTTGTGGAGGTCATTACCCTGTGTTGTGGAGGTCATCACCCTGTGTTCTGGAGGTCATCACCCTGTGTTGTGTGTTGTGAAGGTCATCACCCTGTGTTGTGTGTTGTGTAGGTCATCACCCTGTGTTGTGTGTTGTGGAGGTCATCACCTGTATTGTGTGTTGTGGAGGTCATCACCCTGTGTGGTGTGTTGTGGAGGTCATCTCCCTGTGTTGTGTGTTGTGGAGGTCATCACCCTGTGTTGTGTGTTGTGGAGGTCATCACCCTATGTTGTGTGTTGTGGAGGTCATCACCATGTGTTGTGTGTTGTGGAGGTCATCACCCTGTGTTGTGAGTTGTGGAGGTCATCACCCTGTGTTGTGGAGGTCATCACCCTGTGTTGTGTGTTGTGTAGGTCATCACCCTGTGTTGTGTGTTGTAGAGGTCATCACCCTGTGTTGTGGAGGTCATCACCCTGTGTTGTGTGTTGTGAAGGTCATCACCTGTGTTGTGTGTTGTAGAGGTCATCACCCTGTGTGGTGTGTTGTGGAGGTCATCACCCTGCGTTGTGTGTTGTGGAGGTCATCACCCTGTGTTGTGTGTTGTGGAGGTCATCACCCTGTGTTGTGGAGGTCATCACCCTGTGTTGTGAAGGTCATCACCCTGTGCTGTGTGTTGTTGAGGTCATCACCCTGTGTTGTGGAGGTCATCACCCTGTGTTGTGGAGGTCATCACCCTGTGTTGTGAAGGTCATCACCCAGTGTTGTGTGTTGTGGATGTCATTACCCTGTGTTGTGTGTTGTGGAGGTCATCACCCTGTGTTGTGGATGTCATCACCCTGTGTTGTGGAGGTCATCACCCTGTGTTGTGTGTTGTGGAGGTCATCACCCTGTGTTGTGTGTTGTGGAGGTCATCACCCTGTGTTGTGGAGGTCATCACCCTGTGTTGTAGAGGTCATCACCCTGTGTTGTGTGTTGTGGAGGTCATCACCCTGTGTTGTGGAGGTCAATACCCTGTGTTGTGAAGGTCATCACCCTGTGCTGTGTGTTGTGGAGGCCATCACCCTGTGTTGTGGAGGTCATCACCCTGTGTTGTGGAGGTCATCACCCTGTGTTGTGTGTTGTGGAGGTCATTGCCCTGTGTTGTGTGATGTGGAGGTCATCACCCTGTGTTGTGGAGGTCATCACCCTGTGTTGTGTGTTGTGGAGGTCATTGCCCTGTGTTGTGTGATGTGGAGGTCATCACCCTGTGTTGTGGAGGTCATCACCCTGTGTTGTGGAGATCATCACCTGTGTGGTGTGTTGTGGAGGTCATCACCTGTGTTGTCGAGGTCATCACCCTGTGTTGTGTGTTGTGGAGGTCATCACCCTGTGTTGTGTGTTGTGGAGCTCATCACCCTGTGTTGTGTGTTGTGGAGGTCATCACCCTGAGTTGTGGAGGTCATCACCCTGTGTTGTGTGTTGTGGAGGTCATCACCCTGTGTTGTGTGTTGTGGAGGTCATCACCCTGTGTTGTGTGTTGTGGAGGTCATTACCCTGTGTTGTGGAGGTCATCACCCTGTGTTCTGGAGGTCATCACCCTGTGTTGTGTGTTGTGAAGGTCATCACCCTGTGTTGTGTGTTGTGTAGGTCATCACCCTGTGTTGTGTGTTGTGGAGGCCATCACTTGTATTGTGTGTTGTGGAGGTCATCACCCTGTGTGGTGTGTTGTGGAGGTCATCTCCCTGTGTTGTGTGTTGTGGAGGTCATCACCCTGTGTTGTGTGTTGTGGAGGTCATCACCCTATGTTGTGTGTTGTGGAGGTCATCACCATGTGTTGTGTGTTGTGGAGGTCATCACCCTGTGTTGTGAGTTGTGGAGGTCATCACCCTGTGTTGTGGAGGTCATCACCCTGTGTTGTGTGTTGTGTAGGTCATCACCCTGTGTTGTGTGTTGTAGAGGTCATCACCCTGTGTTGTGGAGGTCATCACCCTGTGTTGTGTGTTGTGAAGGTCATCACCTGTGTTGTGTGTTGTAGAGGTCATCACCCTGTGTGGTGTGTTGTGGAGGTCATCACCCTGCGTTGTGTGTTGTGGAGGTCATCACCCTGTGTTGTGTGTTGTGGAGGTCATCACCCTGTGTTGTGGAGGTCATCACCCTGTGTTGTGAAGGTCATCACCCTGTGCTGTGTGTTGTTGAGGTCATCACCCTGTGTTGTGGAGGTCATCACCCTGTGTTGTGGAGGTCATCACCCTGTGTTGTGGAGGTCATCACCCTGTGTTGTGAAGGTCATCACCCAGTGTTGTGTGTTGTGGATGTCATTACCCTGTGTTGTGTGTTGTGGAGGTCATCACCCTGTGTTGTGGAGGTCATCACCCTGTGTTGTGGAGGTCATCACCCTGTGTTGTGTGTTGTGGAGGTCATCACCCTGTGTTGTGTGTTGTGGAGGTCATCACCCTGTGTTGTGGAGGTCATCACCCTGTGTTGTAGAGGTCATCACCCTGTGTTGTGTGTTGTGGAGGTCATCACCCTGTGTTGTGTGTTGTGGAGGTCATCACCCTGTGTTGTGGAGGTCAATACCCTGTGTTGTGAAGGTCATCACCCTGTGCTGTGTGTTGTGGAGGCCATCACCCTGTGTTGTGGAGGTCATCACCCTGTGTTGTGGAGGTCATCACCCTGTGTTGTGTGTTGTGGAGGTCATTACCCTGTGTTGTTTGTTGTGGAGGTCATTACCCTGTGTTGTGTGTTGTGGAGGTCATCACCCTTTGTTGTGGAGGTCATCACCCTGTGTTGTGGAGATCATCACCTGTGTGGTGTGTTGTGGAGGTCATCACCTGTGTTGTCGAGGTCATCACCCTGTGTTGTGTGTTGTGGAGGTCATCACCCTGTGTTGTGTGTTGAAGAGGTCATCACCCTATGTTGTGTGTTGTGGAGGTCATCACCCTGTGTTGTGGAGGTCGTCACCCTGTGTTGTGGAGGTCGTCACCCTGTGTTGTGTGTTGTGGAGGTCATCACCCTGTGTTGTGTGTTGTGGAGCTCATCACCCTGTAATGTGTGTTGTGGAGGTCATCACCCTGTGTTGTGTGTTGTGGAGGTCATTACCCTGTGTTGTGTGTTGTGGAGGTCATCACCCTGTAATGTGGAGGTCATCACCCAGTGTTTTGGAGATCATTACCCTGTGTTGTGCGTTGTGGAGGTCATCACCCTGTGTTGTGAAGGTCATCACCTGTGTGGTGTGTTGTGGAGGTCATCACCCTGTGTTGTGGAGGTCATCACCCTGTGTTGTGGAGGTCATCACCCTGTGTTGTGGAGGTCATCACCCTGTGTTGTGGAGGTCATCACCCTGTGTTGTGGAGGTCATCACCCTGTGTTGTGGAGGTCATCACCCTGTGTTGTGGAGGTCATCACCCTGTGTTGTGGAGGTCATCACCCTGTGTTGTGGAGGTCATCACCCTGTGTTGTGGAGGTCATCACCCTGTGTTGTGTGTTGTGGAGGTCATCACCCTGTGTTGTGTGTTGTGGAGGTCATCACCCTGTGTTGTGTGTTGTGGAGGTCATCACCCTGTGTTGTGTGTTGTGGAGGTCATCACCCTGTGTTGTGTGTTGTGGAGGTCATCACCCTGTGTTGTGTGTTGTGGAGGTCATCACCCTGTGTTGTGTGTTGTGGATGTCATGACCCTGTGTTGTGTGTTGTGGAGGTCATCACCCTGAGTTGTGGAGGTCATCACCCTGTGTTGTGTGTTGTGGAGGTCATCACCCTGTGTTGTGGAGGTCATCACCCTGTGTTGTGTGTTGCGGAGGTCATCACCCTGTGTTGTGTGTTGTGGAGGTCATTTCCCTGTGTTGTGGAGGTCATCACCCTGTGTTCTGGAGGTCATCACCCTGTGTTGTGTTTTGTGAAGGTCATCACCCTGTGTTGTGTGTTGTGGAGGTCATCACCTGTATTGTGTGTTGTAGAGGTCATCACCCTGTGTGGTGTGTTGTGGAGGTCATCACCCTGTGTTGTGTGTTGTGGAGGTCATCACCATGTGTTGTGTGTTGTGGAGGTCATCACCCTGTGTTGTGTGTTGTAGAGGTCATCACCCTGTGTTGTGTGTTGTGGAGGTCATCACCCTGTGTGGTGTGTTCAGGAGGTCATCACCCTGTGTTGTGTGTTGTGGAGGTCATCACCCTGTGTTGTATGTTGTGGAGGTCATCACCCTGTGTTGTGTGTTGTGGAGGTCATCACCCTGTGTTGTGTGTTGTGGAGGTCATCACCCTGTGTTGTGGAGGTCAATACCCTGTGTTGTGAAGGTCATCACCCTGTGCTGTGTGTTGTGGAGGTCATCACCCTGTGTTGTGGAGGTCAATACCCTGTGTTGTGAAGGTCATCACCCTGTGCTGTGTGTTGTGGAGGTCATCACCCTGTGTTGTGTGTTGTGGAGGTCATTACCCTGTGTTGTGTGTTATGGAGGTCATCACCCTGTGTTGTGGAGGTCATCACCCTGTGTTGTGGAGGTCATCACCTGTGTGGTGTGTTCTGGAGGTCATCACCTGTGTTGTCGAGGTCATCACCCTGTGTTGTGTGTTGTGGAGGTCATCACCCTGTGTTGTGTGTTGTAGAGGTCATCACCCTATGTTGTGTGTTGTGGAGGTCATCACCCTGTGTTGTGGAGGTCGTCACCCTGTGTTGTGGAGGTCGTCACCCTGTGTTGTGTGTTGTGGAGGTCATCACCCTGTGTTGTGTGTTGTGGAGCTCATCACCCTGTGTTGTGTGTTGTGGAGCTCATCACCCTGTGTTGTGTGTTGTGGAGGTCATCACCCTGTGTTGTGTGTTGTGGAGGTCATCACCCTGTGTTGTGTGTTGTTCAGGTCATCACCCTGTGTTGTGTGTTGTGGAGGTCATTACCCTGTGTTGTGGAGGTCATCACCCTGTGTTCTGGAGGTCATCACCCTGTGTTGTGTGTTGTGAAGGTCATCACCCTGTGTTGTGTGTTGTGTAGGTCATCACCCTGTGTTGTGTGTTGTGGAGGCCATCACTTGTATTGTGTGTTGTGGAGGTCATCACCCTGTGTGGTGTGTTGTGGAGGACATCTCCCTGTGTTGTGTGTTGTGGAGGTCATCACCTTGTGTTGTGTGTTGTGGAGGTCATCACCCTATGTTGTGTGTTGTGGAGGTCATCACCATGTGTTGTGTGTTGTGGAGGTCATCACCCTGTGTTGTGAGTTGTGGAGGTCATCACCCTGTGTTGTGGAGGTCATCACCCTGTGTTGTGTGTTGTGTAGGTCATCACCCTGTGTTGTGTGTTGTAGAGGTCATCACCCTGTGTTGTGGAGGTCATCACCGTGTTGTGTGTTGTGAAGGTCATCACCTGTGTTGTGTGTTGTAGAGGTCATCACCCTGTGTGGTGTGTTGTGGAGGTCATCACCCTGCGTTGTGTGTTGTGGAGGTCATCACCCTGTGTTGTGTGTTGTGGAGGTCATCACCCTGTGTTGTGGAGGTCATCACCCTGTGTTGTGAAGGTCATCACCCTGTGCTGTGTGTTGTTGAGGTCATCACCCTGTGTTGTGGAGGTCATCACCCTGTGTTGTGGAGGTCATCACCCTGTGTTGTGGAGGTCATCACCCTGTGTTGTGAAGGTCATCACCCAGTGTTGTGTGTTGTGGATGTCATTACCCTGTGTTGTGTGTTGTGGAGGTCATCACCCTGTGTTGTGGAGGTCATCACCCTGTGTTGTGGAGGTCATCACCCTGTGTTGTGTGTTGTGGAGGTCATCACCCTGTGTTGTGTGTTGTGGAGGTCATCACCCTGTGTTGTGTGTTGTGGAGGTCATCACCCTGTGTTGTGGAGGTCATCACCCTGTGTTGTAGAGGTCATCACCCTGTGTTGTGTGTTGTGGAGGTCATCACCCTGTGTTGTGTGTTGTGGAGGTCATCACCCTGTGTTGTGGAGGTCAATACCCTGTGTTGTGAAGGTCATCACCCTGTGCTGTGTGTTGTGGAGGCCATCACCCTGAGTTGTGGAGGTCATCACCCTGTGTTGTGGAGGTCATCACCCTGTGTTGTGTGTTGTGGAGGTCATTACCCTGTGTTGTTTGTTGTGGAGGTCATTACCCTGTGTTGTGTGTTGTGGAGGTCATCACCCTTTGTTGTGGAGGTCATCACCCTGTGTTGTGGAGATCATCACCTGTGTGGTGTGTTGTGGAGGTCATCACCTGTGTTGTCGAGGTCATCACCCTGTGTTGTGTGTTGTGGAGGTCATCACCCTGTGTTGTGTGTTGAAGAGGTCATCACCCTATGTTGTGTGTTGTGGAGGTCATCACCCTGTGTTGTGGAGGTCGTCACCCTGTGTTGTGGAGGTCGTCACCCTGTGTTGTGTGTTGTGGAGGTCATCACCCTGTGTTGTGTGTTGTGGAGCTCATCACCCTGTAATGTGTGTTGTGGAGGTCATCACTCTGTGTTGTGTGTTGTGGAGGTCATTACCCTGTGTTGTGTGTTGTGGAGGTCATCACCCTGTGTTGTGGAGGTCCTCACCCTGTGTTTTGGAGGTCTTTACCCTGTGTTGTGCGTTGTGGAGGTCATCACCCTGTGTTGTGAAGGTCATCACCTGTGTGGTGTGTTGTGGAGGTCATCACCCTGTGTTGTGGAGGTCATCACCCTGTGTTGTGGAGGTCATCACCCTGTGTTGTGGAGGTCATCACCCTGTGTTGTGGAGGTCATCACCCTGTGTTGTGGAGGTCATCACCCTGTGTTGTGGAGGTCATCACCCTGTGTTGTGGAGGTCATCACCCTGTGTTGTGGAGGTCATCACCCTGTGTTGTGGAGGTCATCACCCTGTGTTGTGTGTTGTGGAGGTCATCACCCTGTGTTGTGTGTTGTGGAGGTCATCACCCTGTGTTGTGTGTTGTGGAGGTCATCACCCTGTGTTGTGTGTTGTGGAGGTCATCACCCTGTGTTGTGTGTTGTGGAGGTCATCACCCTGTGTTGTGTGTTGTGGATGTCATGACCCTGTGTTGTGTGTTGTGGAGGTCATCACCCTGAGTTGTGGAGGTCATCACCCTGTGTTGTGTGTTGTGGAGGTCATCACCCTGTGTTGTGGAGGTCATCACCCTGTGTTGTGGAGGTCATCACCCTGTGTTGTGTAGGTCATCACCCTGTGTTGTGGAGGTCATCACCCTGTGTTGTGGAGGTCATCACCCTGTGTTGTGGAGGTCATCACCCTGTGTTGTGGAGGTCATCACCCTGTGTTGTGGAGTCATTACCCTGTGTTGTGTGTTGTGGAGGTCATCACCCTGTGTTGTGAGTTGTGGAGGTCATCACCCTGTGTTGTGGAGGTCATCACCCTGTGTTGTGTGTTGTGTAGGTCATCACCCTGTGTTGTGTGTTGTAGAGGTCATCACCCTGTGTTGTGGAGGTCATCACCCTGTGTTGTGTGTTGTGAAGGTCATCACCTGTGTTGTGTGTTGTAGAGGTCATCACCCTGTGTGGTGTGTTGTGGAGGTCATCACCCTGCGTTGTGTGTTGTGGAGGTCATCACCCTGTGTTGTGTGTTGTGGAGGTCATCACCCTGTGTTGTGGAGGTCATCACCCTGTGTTGTGAAGGTCATCACCCTGTGCTGTGTGTTGTTGAGGTCATCACCCTGTGTTGTGGAGGTCATCACCCTGTGTTGTGGAGGTCATCACCCTGTGTTGTGGAGGTCATCACCCTGTGTTGTGAAGGTCATCACCCAGTGTTGTGTGTTGTGGATGTCATTACCCTGTGTTGTGTGTTGTGGAGGTCATCACCCTGTGTTGTGGAGGTCATCACCCTGTGTTGTGGAGGTCATCACCCTGTGTTGTGTGTTGTGGAGGTCATCACCCTGTGTTGTGTGTTGTGGAGGTCATCACCCTGTGTTGTGGAGGTCATCACCCTGTGTTGTAGAGGTCATCACCCTGTGTTGTGTGTTGTGGAGGTCATCACCCTGTGTTGTGTGTTGTGGAGGTCATCACCCTGTGTTGTGGAGGTCAATACCCTGTGTTGTGAAGGTCATCACCCTGTGCTGTGTGTTGTGGAGGCCATCACCCTGTGTTGTGGAGGTCATCACCCTGTGTTGTGGAGGTCATCACCCTGTGTTGTGTGTTGTGGAGGTCATTACCCTGTGTTGTTTGTTGTGGAGGTCATTACCCTGTGTTGTGTGTTGTGGAGGTCATCACCCTTTGTTGTGGAGGTCATCACCCTGTGTTGTGGAGATCATCACCTGTGTGGTGTGTTGTGGAGGTCATCACCTGTGTTGTCGAGGTCATCACCCTGTGTTGTGTGTTGTGGAGGTCATCACCCTGTGTTGTGTGTTGAAGAGGTCATCACCCTATGTTGTGTGTTGTGGAGGTCATCACCCTGTGTTGTGGAGGTCGTCACCCTGTGTTGTGGAGGTCGTCACCCTGTGTTGTGTGTTGTGGAGGTCATCACCCTGTGTTGTGTGTTGTGGAGCTCATCACCCTGTAATGTGTGTTGTGGAGGTCATCACCCTGTGTTGTGTGTTGTGGAGGTCATTACCCTGTGTTGTGTGTTGTGGAGGTCATCACCCTGTAATGTGGAGGTCATCACCCTGTGTTTTGGAGATCATTACCCTGTGTTGTGCGTTGTGGAGGTCATCACCCTGTGTTGTGAAGGTCATCACCTGTGTGGTGTGTTGTGGAGGTCATCACCCTGTGTTGTGGAGGTCATCACCCTGTGTTGTGGAGGTCATCACCCTGTGTTGTGGAGGTCATCACCCTGTGTTGTGGAGGTCATCACCCTGTGTTGTGGAGGTCATCACCCTGTGTTGTGGAGGTCATCACCCTGTGTTGTGGAGGTCATCACCCTGTGTTGTGGAGGTCATCACCCTGTGTTGTGGAGGTCATCACCCTGTGTTGTGGAGGTCATCACCCTGTGTTGTGTGTTGTGGAGGTCATCACCCTGTGTTGTGTGTTGTGGAGGTCATCACCCTGTGTTGTGTGTTGTGGAGGTCATCACCCTGTGTTGTGTGTTGTGGAGGTCATCACCCTGTGTTGTGTGTTGTGGAGGTCATCACCCTGTGTTGTGTGTTGTGGAGGTCATCACCCTGTGTTGTGTGTTGTGGATGTCATGACCCTGTGTTGTGTGTTGTGGAGGTCATCACCCTGAGTTGTGGAGGTCATCACCCTGTGTTGTGTGTTGTGGAGGTCATCACCCTGTGTTGTGGAGGTCATCACCCTGTGTTGTGTGTTGCGGAGGTCATCACCCTGTGTTGTGTGTTGTGGAGGTCATTTCCCTGTGTTGTGGAGGTCATCACCCTGTGTTCTGGAGGTCATCACCCTGTGTTGTGTTTTGTGAAGGTCATCACCCTGTGTTGTGTGTTGTGGAGGTCATCACCTGTATTGTGTGTTGTAGAGGTCATCACCCTGTGTGGTGTGTTGTGGAGGTCATCACTCTGTGTTGTGTGTTGTGGAGGTCATCACCATGTGTTGTGTGTTGTGGAGGTCATCACCCTGTGTTGTGTGTTGTAGAGGTCATCACCCTGTGTTGTGTGTTGTGGAGGTCATCACCCTGTGTGGTGTGTTCAGGAGGTCATCACCCTGTGTTGTGTGTTGTGGAGGTCATCACCCTGTGTTGTATGTTGTGGAGGTCATCACCCTGTGTTGTGTGTTGTGGAGGTCATCACCCTGTGTTGTGTGTTGTGGAGGTCATCACCCTGTGTTGTGGAGGTCAATACCCTGTGTTGTGAAGGTCATCACCCTGTGCTGTGTGTTGTGGAGGTCATCACCCTGTGTTGTGGAGGTCAATACCCTGTGTTGTGAAGGTCATCACCCTGTGCTGTGTGTTGTGGAGGTCATCACCCTGTGTTGTGTGTTGTGGAGGTCATTACCCTGTGTTGTGTGTTATGGAGGTCATCACCCTGTGTTGTGGAGGTCATCACCCTGTGTTGTGGAGGTCATCACCTGTGTGGTGTGTTCTGGAGGTCATCACCTGTGTTGTCGAGGTCATCACCCTGTGTTGTGTGTTGTGGAGGTCATCACCCTGTGTTGTGTGTTGTAGAGGTCATCACCCTATGTTGTGTGTTGTGGAGGTCATCACCCTGTGTTGTGGAGGTCGTCACCCTGTGTTGTGGAGGTCGTCACCCTGTGTTGTGTGTTGTGGAGGTCATCACCCTGTGTTGTGTGTTGTGGAGCTCATCACCCTGTGTTGTGTGTTGTGGAGCTCATCACCCTGTGTTGTGTGTTGTGGAGGTCATCACCCTGTGTTGTGTGTTGTGGAGGTCATCACCCTGTGTTGTGTGTTGTTCAGGTCATCACCCTGTGTTGTGTGTTGTGGAGGTCATTACCCTGTGTTGTGGAGGTCATCACCCTGTGTTCTGGAGGTCATCACCCTGTGTTGTGTGTTGTGAAGGTCATCACCCTGTGTTGTGTGTTGTGTAGGTCATCACCCTGTGTTGTGTGTTGTGGAGGCCATCACTTGTATTGTGTGTTGTGGAGGTCATCACCCTGTGTGGTGTGTTGTGGAGGACATCTCCCTGTGTTGTGTGTTGTGGAGGTCATCACCTTGTGTTGTGTGTTGTGGAGGTCATCACCCTATGTTGTGTGTTGTGGAGGTCATCACCATGTGTTGTGTGTTGTGGAGGTCATCACCCTGTGTTGTGAGTTGTGGAGGTCATCACCCTGTGTTGTGGAGGTCATCACCCTGTGTTGTGTGTTGTGTAGGTCATCACCCTGTGTTGTGTGTTGTAGAGGTCATCACCCTGTGTTGTGGAGGTCATCACCGTGTTGTGTGTTGTGAAGGTCATCACCTGTGTTGTGTGTTGTAGAGGTCATCACCCTGTGTGGTGTGTTGTGGAGGTCATCACCCTGCGTTGTGTGTTGTGGAGGTCATCACCCTGTGTTGTGTGTTGTGGAGGTCATCACCCTGTGTTGTGGAGGTCATCACCCTGTGTTGTGAAGGTCATCACCCTGTGCTGTGTGTTGTTGAGGTCATCACCCTGTGTTGTGGAGGTCATCACCCTGTGTTGTGGAGGTCATCACCCTGTGTTGTGGAGGTCATCACCCTGTGTTGTGAAGGTCATCACCCAGTGTTGTGTGTTGTGGATGTCATTACCCTGTGTTGTGTGTTGTGGAGGTCATCACCCTGTGTTGTGGAGGTCATCACCCTGTGTTGTGGAGGTCATCACCCTGTGTTGTGTGTTGTGGAGGTCATCACCCTGTGTTGTGTGTTGTGGAGGTCATCACCCTGTGTTGTGTGTTGTGGAGGTCATCACCCTGTGTTGTGGAGGTCATCACCCTGTGTTGTAGAGGTCATCACCCTGTGTTGTGTGTTGTGGAGGTCATCACCCTGTGTTGTGTGTTGTGGAGGTCATCACCCTGTGTTGTGGAGGTCAATACCCTGTGTTGTGAAGGTCATCACCCTGTGCTGTGTGTTGTGGAGGCCATCACCCTGTGTTGTGGAGGTCATCACCCTGTGTTGTGGAGGTCATCACCCTGTGTTGTGTGTTGTGGAGGTCATTACCCTGTGTTGTTTGTTGTGGAGGTCATTACCCTGTGTTGTGTGTTGTGGAGGTCATCACCCTTTGTTGTGGAGGTCATCACCCTGTGTTGTGGAGATCATCACCTGTGTGGTGTGTTGTGGAGGTCATCACCTGTGTTGTCGAGGTCATCACCCTGTGTTGTGTGTTGTGGAGGTCATCACCCTGTGTTGTGTGTTGAAGAGGTCATCACCCTATGTTGTGTGTTGTGGAGGTCATCACCCTGTGTTGTGGAGGTCGTCACCCTGTGTTGTGGAGGTCGTCACCCTGTGTTGTGTGTTGTGGAGGTCATCACCCTGTGTTGTGTGTTGTGGAGCTCATCACCCTGTAATGTGTGTTGTGGAGGTCATCACTCTGTGTTGTGTGTTGTGGAGGTCATTACCCTGTGTTGTGTGTTGTGGAGGTCATCACCCTGTGTTGTGGAGGTCCTCACCCTGTGTTTTGGAGGTCTTTACCCTGTGTTGTGCGTTGTGGAGGTCATCACCCTGTGTTGTGAAGGTCATCACCTGTGTGGTGTGTTGTGGAGGTCATCACCCTGTGTTGTGGAGGTCATCACCCTGTGTTGTGGAGGTCATCACCCTGTGTTGTGGAGGTCATCACCCTGTGTTGTGGAGGTCATCACCCTGTGTTGTGGAGGTCATCACCCTGTGTTGTGGAGGTCATCACCCTGTGTTGTGGAGGTCATCACCCTGTGTTGTGGAGGTCATCACCCTGTGTTGTGGAGGTCATCACCCTGTGTTGTGTGTTGTGGAGGTCATCACCCTGTGTTGTGTGTTGTGGAGGTCATCACCCTGTGTTGTGTGTTGTGGAGGTCATCACCCTGTGTTGTGTGTTGTGGAGGTCATCACCCTGTGTTGTGTGTTGTGGATGTCATGACCCTGTGTTGTGTGTTGTGGAGGTCATCACCCTGAGTTGTGGAGGTCATCACCCTGTGTTGTGTGTTGTGGAGGTCATCACCCTGTGTTGTGGAGGTCATCACCCTGTGTTGTGGAGGTCATCACCCTGTGTTGTGTAGGTCATCACCCTGTGTTGTGGAGGTCATCACCCTGTGTTGTGGAGGTCATCACCCTGTGTTGTGGAGGTCATCACCCTGTGTTGTGGAGGTCATCACCCTGTGTTGTGGAGTCATTACCCTGTGTTGTGTGTTGTGGAGGTCATCACCCTGTGTTGTGAAGGTCATCAACTGTGTGGTGTGTTGTGGAGGTCATCACCCTGTGTTGTGTGTTGAGGAGGTCATAACCCTGTGTGGTGTGTTGTGGAGGTCATCACCCTGTGTTGTGGAGGTCATCACCCTGTGTGGTGTGTTGTGGAGGTCATCACCCTGTGTTGTGGAGGTCATCACCCTGTGTTGTGGAGGTCATCACCCTGTGTTGTATGTTGTGGTCATCACCCTGTGTTGTGTGTTGTGGAGGTCATCACCCTGTGTTGAGTGTTGTGGAGGTCATCACCCTGAGTTGTGGAGGTCATCACCCTGAGTTGTGGAGGTCATCACCCTGAGTTGTGGAGGTCATCACCCTGAGTTGTGGAGGTCATCACCCTGTGTTGTGTGTTGTGGAGGTCATCACCCTGTGTTGTGTGTTGTGGAGGTCATCACCCTGTGTTGTGTGTTGTGGAGGTCATCACCCTGTGTTGTGTGTTGTGGAGGTCATTACCCTGTGTTGTGGAGGTCATCACCCTGTGTTCTGGAGGTCATCACCCTGTGTTGTGTGTTGTGAAGGTCATCACCCTGTGTTGTGTGTTGTGTAGGTCATCACCCTGTGTTGTGTGTTGTGGAGGTCATCACCTGTATTGTGTGTTGTGGAGGTCATCACCCTGTGTGGTGTGTTGTGGAGGTCATCTCCCTGTGTTGTGTGTTGTGGAGGTCATCACCCTGTGTTGTGTGTTGTGGAGGTCATCACCCTATGTTGTGTGTTGTGGAGGTCATCACCATGTGTTGTGTGTTGTGGAGGTCATCACCCTGTGTTGTGTGTTGTGGAGGTCATCACCCTGTGTTGTGGAGGTCATCACCCTGTGTTGTGTGTTGTGTAGGTCATCACCCTGTGTTGTGTGTTGTAGAGGTCATCACCCTGTGTTGTGGAGGTCATCACCCTGTGTTGTGTGTTGTGAAGGTCATCACCTGTGTTGTGTGTTGTAGAGGTCATCACCCTGTGTGGTGTGTTGTGGAGGTCATCACCCTGCGTTGTGTGTTGTGGAGGTCATCACCCTGTGTTGTGTGTTGTGGAGGTCATCACCCTGTGTTGTGGAGGTCATCACCCTGTGTTGTGAAGGTCATCACCCTGTGCTGTGTGTTGTTGAGGTCATCACCCTGTGTTGTGGAGGTCATCACCCTGTGTTGTGGAGGTCATCACCCTGTGCTGTGAAGGTCATCACCCAGTGTTGTGTGTTGTGGATGTCATTACCCTGTGTTGTGTGTTGTGGAGGTCATCACCCTGTGTTGTTGAGGTCATCACCCTGTGTTGTGGAGGTCATCACCCTGTGTTGTGTGTTGTGGAGGTCATCACCCTGTGTTGTGTGTTGTGGAGGTCATCACCCTGTGTTGTGGAGGTCAATTCCCTGTGTTGTGAAGGTCATCACCCTGTGCTGTGTGTTGTGGGGGCCATCACCCTGTGTTGTGGAGGTCATCACCCTGTGTTGTGGAGGTCATCACCCTGTGTTGTGTGTTGTGGAGGTCATTACCCTGTGTTGTGTGTTGTGGAGGTCATCACCCTGTGTTGTGGAGGTCATCACCCTGTGTTGTGGAGATCATCACCTGTGTGGTGTGTTGTGGAGGTCATCACCTGTGTTGTCGAGGTCATCACCCTGTGTTGTGTGTTGTGGAGGTCATCACCCTGTGTTGTGTGTTGTGGAGGTCATCACCCTGTGTTGTGTGTTGTGGAGGTCATCACCCTGAGTTGTGGAGGTCATCACCCTGAGTTGTGGAGGTCATCACCCTGTGTTGTGTGTTGTGGAGGTCATCACCCTGTGTTGTGTGTTGTGGAGGTCATCACCCTGTGTTGTGTGTTGTGGAGGTCATTACCCTGTGTTGTGGAGGTCATCACCCTGTGTTCTGGAGGTCATCACCCTGTGTTGTGTGTTGTGAAGGTCATCACCCTGTGTTGTGTGTTGTGTAGGTCATCACCCTGTGTTGTGTGTTGTGGAGGCCATCACTTGTATTGTGTGTTGTGGAGGTCATCACCCTGTGTGGTGTGTTGTGGAGGTCATCTCCCTGTGTTGTGTGTTGTGGAGGTCATCACCCTGTGTTGTGTGTTGTGGAGGTCATCACCCTATGTTGTGTGTTGTGGAGGTCATCACCATGTGTTGTGTGTTGTGGAGGTCATCACCCTGTGTTGTGAGTTGTGGAGGTCATCACCCTGTGTTGTGGAGGTCATCACCCTGTGTTGTGTGTTGTGTAGGTCATCACCCTGTGTTGTGTGTTGTAGAGGTCATCACCCTGTGTTGTGGAGGTCATCACCCTGTGTTGTGTGTTGTGAAGGTCATCACCTGTGTTGTGTGTTGTAGAGGTCATCACCCTGTGTGGTGTGTTGTGGAGGTCATCACCCTGCGTTGTGTGTTGTGGAGGTCATCACCCTGTGTTGTGTGTTGTGGAGGTCATCACCCTGTGTTGTGGAGGTCATCACCCTGTGTTGTGAAGGTCATCACCCTGTGCTGTGTGTTGTTGAGGTCATCACCCTGTGTTGTCTAGGTCATCACCCTGTGTTGTGGAGGTCATCACCCTGTGTTGTGGAGGTCATCACCCTGTGTTGTGAAGGTCATCACCCAGTGTTGTGTGTTGTGGATGTCATTACCCTGTGTTGTGTGTTGTGGAGGTCATCACCCTGTGTTGTGGAGGTCATCACCCTGTGTTGTGGAGGTCATCACCCTGTGTTGTGTGTTGTGGAGGTCATCACCCTGTGTTGTGTGTTGTGGAGGTCATCACCCTGTGTTGTGGAGGTCATCACCCTGTGTTGTAGAGGTCATCACCCTGTGTTGTGTGTTGTGGAGGTCATCACCCTGTGTTGTGTGTTGTGGAGGTCATCACCCTGTGTTGTGTGTTGTGGAGGTCATCACCCTGTGTTGTGGAGGTCAATACCCTGTGTTGTGAAGGTCATCACCCTGTGCTGTGTGTTGTGGAGGCCATCACCCTGTGTTGTGTGTTGTGGAGGTCATCACCCTGTGTTGTGTGTTGTGGAGGTCATCACCCTGTGTTGTGTGTTGTGGAGGTCATCACCCTGTGTTGTGGAGGTCATCACCCTGTGTTGTAGAGGTCATCACCCTGTGTTGTGTGTTGTGGAGGTCATCACCCTGTGTTGTGTGTTGTGGAGGTCATCACCCTGTGTTGTGGAGGTCAATTCCTTGTGTTGTGAAGGTCATCACCCTGTGCTGTGTGTTGTGGGGGCCATCACCCTGTGTTGTGGAGGTCATCACCCTGTGTTGTGGAGGTCATCACCCTGTGTTGTGTGTTGTGGAGGTCATTACCCTGTGTTGTGTGTTGTGGAGGTCATCACCCTGTGTTGTGGAGGTCATCACCCTGTGTTGTGGAGATCATCACCTGTGTGGTGTGTTGTGGAGGTCATCACCTGTGTTGTCGAGGTCATCACCCTGTGTTGTGTGTTGTGGAGGTCATCACCCTGTGTTGTGTGTTGTGGAGGTCATCACCCTGTGTTGTGTGTTGTGGAGGTCATCACCCTGAGTTGTGGAGGTCATCACCCTGAGTTGTGGAGGTCATCACCCTGTGTTGTGTGTTGTGGAGGTCATCACCCTGTGTTGTGTGTTGTGGAGGTCATCACCCTGTGTTGTGTGTTGTGGAGGTCATTACCCTGTGTTGTGGAGGTCATCACCCTGTGTTCTGGAGGTCATCACCCTGTGTTGTGTGTTGTGAAGGTCATCACCCTGTGTTGTGTGTTGTGTAGGTCATCACCCTGTGTTGTGTGTTGTGGAGGCCATCACTTGTATTGTGTGTTGTGGAGGTCATCACCCTGTGTGGTGTGTTGTGGAGGTCATCTCCCTGTGTTGTGTGTTGTGGAGGTCATCACCCTGTGTTGTGTGTTGTGGAGGTCATCACCCTATGTTGTGTGTTGTGGAGGTCATCACCATGTGTTGTGTGTTGTGGAGGTCATCACCCTGTGTTGTGAGTTGTGGAGGTCATCACCCTGTGTTGTGGAGGTCATCACCCTGTGTTGTGTGTTGTGTAGGTCATCACCCTGTGTTGTGTGTTGTAGAGGTCATCACCCTGTGTTGTGGAGGTCATCACCCTGTGTTGTGTGTTGTGAAGGTCATCACCTGTGTTGTGTGTTGTAGAGGTCATCACCCTGTGTGGTGTGTTGTGGAGGTCATCACCCTGCGTTGTGTGTTGTGGAGGTCATCACCCTGTGTTGTGTGTTGTGGAGGTCATCACCCTGTGTTGTGGAGGTCATCACCCTGTGTTGTGAAGGTCATCACCCTGTGCTGTGTGTTGTTGAGGTCATCACCCTGTGTTGTGGAGGTCATCACCCTGTGTTGTGGAGGTCATCACCCTGTGTTGTGGAGGTCATCACCCTGTGTTGTGAAGGTCATCACCCAGTGTTGTGTGTTGTGGATGTCATTACCCTGTGTTGTGTGTTGTGGAGGTCATCACCCTGTGTTGTGGAGGTCATCACCCTGTGTTGTAGAGGTCATCACCCTGTGTTGTGTGTTGTGGAGGTCATCACCCTGTGTTGTGTGTTGTGGAGGTCATCACCCTGTGTTGTGGAGGTCAATACCCTGTGTTGTGAAGGTCATCACCCTGTGCTGTGTGTTGTGGAGGCCATCACCCTGTGTTGTGTGTTGTGGAGGTCATCACCCTGTGTTGTGTGTTGTGGAGGTCATCACCCTGTGTTGTGTGTTGTGGAGGTCATCACCCTGTGTTGTGGAGGTCATCACCCTGTGTTGTAGAGGTCATCACCCTGTGTTGTGTGTTGTGGAGGTCATCACCCTGTGTTGTGTGTTGTGGAGGTCATCACCCTGTGTTGTGGAGGTCAATTCCTTGTGTTGTGAAGGTCATCACCCTGTGCTGTGTGTTGTGGGGGCCATCACCCTGTGTTGTGGAGGTCATCACCCTGTGTTGTGGAGGTCATCACCCTGTGTTGTGTGTTGTGGAGGTCATTACCCTGTGTTGTGTGTTGTGGAGGTCATCATCCTGTGTTGTGGAGGTCATCACCCTGTGTTGTGGAGATCATCACCTGTGTGGTGTGTTGTGGAGGTCATCACCTGTGTTGTCGAGGTCATCACCCTGTGTTGTGTGTTGTGGAGGTCATCACCCTGTGTTGTGTGTTGTGGAGGTCATCACCCTGTGTTGTGTGTTGTGGAGGTCATCACCCTGAGTTGTGGAGGTCATCACCCTGAGTTGTGGAGGTCATCACCCTGTGTTGTGTGTTGTGGAGGTCATCACCCTGTGTTGTGTGTTGTGGAGGTCATCACCCTGTGTTGTGTGTTGTGGAGGTCATTACCCTGTGTTGTGGAGGTCATCACCCTGTGTTCTGGAGGTCATCACCCTGTGTTGTGTGTTGTGAAGGTCATCACCCTGTGTTGTGTGTTGTGTAGGTCATCACCCTGTGTTGTGTGTTGTGGAGGCCATCACTTGTATTGTGTGTTGTGGAGGTCATCACCCTGTGTGGTGTGTTGTGGAGGTCATCTCCCTGTGTTGTGTGTTGTGGAGGTCATCACCCTGTGTTGTGTGTTGTGGAGGTCATCACCCTATGTTGTGTGTTGTGGAGGTCATCACCATGTGTTGTGTGTTGTGGAGGTCATCACCCTGTGTTGTGAGTTGTGGAGGTCATCACCCTGTGTTGTGGAGGTCATCACCCTGTGTTGTGTGTTGTGTAGGTCATCACCCTGTGTTGTGTGTTGTAGAGGTCATCACCCTGTGTTGTGGAGGTCATCACCCTGTGTTGTGTGTTGTGAAGGTCATCACCTGTGTTGTGTGTTGTAGAGGTCATCACCCTGTGTGGTGTGTTGTGGAGGTCATCACCCTGCGTTGTGTGTTGTGGAGGTCATCACCCTGTGTTGTGTGTTGTGGAGGTCATCACCCTGTGTTGTGGAGGTCATCACCCTGTGTTGTGAAGGTCATCACCCTGTGCTGTGTGTTGTTGAGGTCATCACCCTGTGTTGTGGAGGTCATCACCCTGTGTTGTGGAGGTCATCACCCTGTGTTGTGGAGGTCATCACCCTGTGTTGTGAAGGTCATCACCCAGTGTTGTGTGTTGTGGATGTCATTACCCTGTGTTGTGTGTTGTGGAGGTCATCACCCTGTGTTGTGGAGGTCATCACCCTGTGTTGTGGAGGTCATCACCCTGTGTTGTGTGTTGTGGAGGTCATCACCCTGTGTTGTGTGTTGTGGAGGTCATCACCCTGTGTTGTGGAGGTCATCACCCTGTGTTGTAGAGGTCATCACCCTGTGTTGTGTGTTGTGGAGGTCATCACCCTGTGTTGTGTGTTGTGGAGGTCATCACCCTGTGTTGTGGAGGTCAATACCCTGTGTTGTGAAGGTCATCACCCTGTGCTGTGTGTTGTGGAGGCCATCACCCTGTGTTGTGGAGGTCATCACCCTGTGTTGTGGAGGTCATCACCCTGTGTTGTGTGTTTTGGAGGTCATTACCCTGTGTTGTTTGTTGTGGAGGTCATTACCCTGTGTTGTGTGTTGTGGAGGTCATCACCCTTTGTTGTGGAGGTCATCACCCTGTGTTGTGGAGATCATCACCTGTGTGGTGTGTTGTGGAGGTCATCACCTGTGTTGTCGAGGTCATCACCCTGTGTTGTGTGTTGTGGAGGTCATCACCCTGTGTTGTGTGTTGAAGAGGTCATCACCCTATGTTGTGTGTTGTGGAGGTCATCACCCTGTGTTGTGGAGGTCGTCACCCTGTGTTGTGGAGGTCGTCACCCTGTGTTGTGTGTTGTGGAGGTCATCACCCTGTGTTGTGTGTTGTGGAGCTCATCACCCTGTAATGTGTGTTGTGGAGGTCATCACCCTGTGTTGTGTGTTGTGGAGGTCATTACCCTGTGTTGTGTGTTGTGGAGGTCATCACCCTGTAATGTGGAGGTCATCACCCTGTGTTTTGGAGGTCATTACCCTGTGTTGTGCGTTGTGGAGGTCATCACCCTGTGTTGTGAAGGTCATCACCTGTGTGGTGTGTTGTGGAGGTCATCACCCTGTGTTGTGGAGGTCATCACCCTGTGTTGTGGAGGTCATCACCCTGTGTTGTGGAGGTCATCACCCTGTGTTGTGGAGGTCATCACCCTGTGTTGTGGAGGTCATCACCCTGTGTTGTGGAGGTCATCACCCTGTGTTGTGTGTTGTGGAGGTCATCACCCTGTGTTGTGTGTTGTGGAGGTCATCACCCTGTGTTGTGTGTTGTGGAGGTCATCACCCTGTGTTGTGTGTTGTGGAGGTCATCACCCTGTGTTGTGTGTTGTGGAGGTCATCACCCTGTGTTGTGTGTTGTGGAGGTCATCACCCTGTGTTGTGTGTTGTGGAGGTCATCACCCTGTGTTGTGTGTTGAGGATGTCATGACCCTGTGTTGTGTGTTGTGGAGGTCATCACCCTGAGTTGTGGAGGTCATCACCCTGTGTTGTGTGTTGTGGAGGTCATCACCCTGTGTTGTGGAGGTCATCACCCTGTGTTGTGTGTTGCGGAGGTCATCACCCTGTGTTGTGTGTTGTGGAGGTCATTTCCCTGTGTTGTGGAGGTCATCACCCTGTGTTCTGGAGGTCATCACCCTGTGTTGTGTTTTGTGAAGGTCATCACCCTGTGTTGTGTGTTGTGGAGGTCATCACCTGTATTGTGTGTTGTAGAGGTCATCACCCTGTGTGGTGTGTTGTGGAGGTCATCATCCTGTGTTGTGTGTTGTGGAGGTCATCACCCTGTGTTGTGTGTTGTGGAGGTCATCACCATGTGTTGTGTGTTGTGGAGGTCATCACCCTGTGTTGTGTGTTGTAGAGGTCATCACCCTGTGTTGTGTGTTGTGGAGGTCATCACCCTGTGTGGTGTGTTCAGGAGGTCATCACCCTGTGTTGTGTGTTGTGGAGGTCATCACCCTGTGTTGTATGTTGTGGAGGTCATCACCCTGTGTTGTGTGTTGTGGAGGTCATCACCCTGTGTTGTGTGTTGTGGAGGTCATCACCCTGTGTTGTGGAGGTCAATACCCTGTGTTGTGAAGGTCATCACCCTGTGCTGTGTGTTGTGGAGGTCATCACCCTGTGTTGTGGAGGTCAATACCCTGTGTTGTGAAGGTCATCACCCTGTGCTGTGTGTTGTGGAGGTCATCACCCTGTGTTGTGTGTTGTGGAGGTCATTACCCTGTGTTGTGTGTTATGGAGGTCATCACCCTGTGTTGTGGAGGTCATCACCCTGTGTTGTGGAGGTCATCACCTGTGTGGTGTGTTCTGGAGGTCATCACCTGTGTTGTCGAGGTCATCACCCTGTGTTGTGTGTTGTGGAGGTCATCACCCTGTGTTGTGTGTTGTAGAGGTCATCACCCTATGTTGTGTGTTGTGGAGGTCATCACCCTGTGTTGTGGAGGTCGTCACCCTGTGTTGTGGAGGTCGTCACCCTGTGTTGTGTGTTGTGGAGGTCATCACCCTGTGTTGTGTGTTGTGGAGCTCATCACCCTGTGTTGTGTGTTGTGGAGGTCATCACCCTGTGTTGTGTGTTGTGGAGGTCATCACCCTGAGTTGTGGAGGTCATCACCCTGAGTTGTGGAGGTCATCACCCTGTGTTGTGTGTTGTGGAGGTCATCACCCTGTGTTGTGTGTTGTGGAGGTCATCACCCTGTGTTGTGTGTTGTGGAGGTCATTACCCTGTGTTGTGGAGGTCATCACCCTGTGTTCTGGAGGTCATCACCCTGTGTTGTGTGTTGTGAAGGTCATCACCCTGTGTTGTGTGTTGTGTAGGTCATCACCCTGTGTTGTGTGTTGTGGAGGCCATCACTTGTATTGTGTGTTGTGGAGGTCATCACCCTGTGTGGTGTGTTGTGGAGGTCATCTCCCTGTGTTGTGTGTTGTGGAGGTCATCACCCTGTGTTGTGTGTTGTGGAGGTCATCACCCTATGTTGTGTGTTGTGGAGGTCATCACCATGTGTTGTGTGTTGTGGAGGTCATCACCCTGTGTTGTGAGTTGTGGAGGTCATCACCCTGTGTTGTGGAGGTCATCACCCTGTGTTGTGTGTTGTGTAGGTCATCACCCTGTGTTGTGTGTTGTAGAGGTCATCACCCTGTGTTGTGGAGGTCATCACCCTGTGTTGTGTGTTGTGAAGGTCATCACCTGTGTTGTGTGTTGTAGAGGTCATCACCCTGTGTGGTGTGTTGTGGAGGTCATCACCCTGCGTTGTGTGTTGTGGAGGTCATCACCCTGTGTTGTGTGTTGTGGAGGTCATCACCCTGTGTTGTGGAGGTCATCACCCTGTGTTGTGAAGGTCATCACCCTGTGCTGTGTGTTGTTGAGGTCATCACCCTGTGTTGTGGAGGTCATCACCCTGTGTTGTGGAGGTCATCACCCTGTGTTGTGGAGGTCATCACCCTGTGTTGTGAAGGTCATCACCCAGTGTTGTGTGTTGTGGATGTCATTACCCTGTGTTGTGTGTTGTGGAGGTCATCACCCTGTGTTGTGGAGGTCATCACCCTGTGTTGTGGAGGTCATCACCCTGTGTTGTGTGTTGTGGAGGTCATCACCCTGTGTTGTGTGTTGTGGAGGTCATCACCCTGTGTTGTGGAGGTCATCACCCTGTGTTGTAGAGGTCATCACCCTGTGTTGTGTGTTGTGGAGGTCATCACCCTGTGTTGTGTGTTGTGGAGGTCATCACCCTGTGTTGTGGAGGTCAATACCCTGTGTTGTGAAGGTCATCACCCTGTGCTGTGTGTTGTGGAGGCCATCACCCTGTGTTGTGGAGGTCATCACCCTGTGTTGTGGAGGTCATCACCCTGTGTTGTGTGTTTTGGAGGTCATTACCCTGTGTTGTTTGTTGTGGAGGTCATTACCCTGTGTTGTGTGTTGTGGAGGTCATCACCCTTTGTTGTGGAGGTCATCACCCTGTGTTGTGGAGATCATCACCTGTGTGGTGTGTTGTGGAGGTCATCACCTGTGTTGTCGAGGTCATCACCCTGTGTTGTGTGTTGTGGAGGTCATCACCCTGTGTTGTGTGTTGAAGAGGTCATCACCCTATGTTGTGTGTTGTGGAGGTCATCACCCTGTGTTGTGGAGGTCGTCACCCTGTGTTGTGGAGGTCGTCACCCTGTGTTGTGTGTTGTGGAGGTCATCACCCTGTGTTGTGTGTTGTGGAGCTCATCACCCTGTAATGTGTGTTGTGGAGGTCATCACCCTGTGTTGTGTGTTGTGGAGGTCATTACCCTGTGTTGTGTGTTGTGGAGGTCATCACCCTGTAATGTGGAGGTCATCACCCTGTGTTTTGGAGGTCATTACCCTGTGTTGTGCGTTGTGGAGGTCATCACCCTGTGTTGTGAAGGTCATCACCTGTGTGGTGTGTTGTGGAGGTCATCACCCTGTGTTGTGGAGGTCATCACCCTGTGTTGTGGAGGTCATCACCCTGTGTTGTGGAGGTCATCACCCTGTGTTGTGGAGGTCATCACCCTGTGTTGTGGAGGTCATCACCCTGTGTTGTGGAGGTCATCACCCTGTGTTGTGTGTTGTGGAGGTCATCACCCTGTGTTGTGTGTTGTGGAGGTCATCACCCTGTGTTGTGTGTTGTGGAGGTCATCACCCTGTGTTGTGTGTTGTGGAGGTCATCACCCTGTGTTGTGTGTTGTGGAGGTCATCACCCTGTGTTGTGTGTTGTGGAGGTCATCACCCTGTGTTGTGTGTTGTGGAGGTCATCACCCTGTGTTGTGTGTTGAGGATGTCATGACCCTGTGTTGTGTGTTGTGGAGGTCATCACCCTGAGTTGTGGAGGTCATCACCCTGTGTTGTGTGTTGTGGAGGTCATCACCCTGTGTTGTGGAGGTCATCACCCTGTGTTGTGTGTTGCGGAGGTCATCACCCTGTGTTGTGTGTTGTGGAGGTCATTTCCCTGTGTTGTGGAGGTCATCACCCTGTGTTCTGGAGGTCATCACCCTGTGTTGTGTTTTGTGAAGGTCATCACCCTGTGTTGTGTGTTGTGGAGGTCATCACCTGTATTGTGTGTTGTAGAGGTCATCACCCTGTGTGGTGTGTTGTGGAGGTCATCATCCTGTGTTGTGTGTTGTGGAGGTCATCACCCTGTGTTGTGTGTTGTGGAGGTCATCACCATGTGTTGTGTGTTGTGGAGGTCATCACCCTGTGTTGTGTGTTGTAGAGGTCATCACCCTGTGTTGTGTGTTGTGGAGGTCATCACCCTGTGTGGTGTGTTCAGGAGGTCATCACCCTGTGTTGTGTGTTGTGGAGGTCATCACCCTGTGTTGTATGTTGTGGAGGTCATCACCCTGTGTTGTGTGTTGTGGAGGTCATCACCCTGTGTTGTGTGTTGTGGAGGTCATCACCCTGTGTTGTGGAGGTCAATACCCTGTGTTGTGAAGGTCATCACCCTGTGCTGTGTGTTGTGGAGGTCATCACCCTGTGTTGTGGAGGTCAATACCCTGTGTTGTGAAGGTCATCACCCTGTGCTGTGTGTTGTGGAGGTCATCACCCTGTGTTGTGTGTTGTGGAGGTCATTACCCTGTGTTGTGTGTTATGGAGGTCATCACCCTGTGTTGTGGAGGTCATCACCCTGTGTTGTGGAGGTCATCACCTGTGTGGTGTGTTCTGGAGGTCATCACCTGTGTTGTCGAGGTCATCACCCTGTGTTGTGTGTTGTGGAGGTCATCACCCTGTGTTGTGTGTTGTAGAGGTCATCACCCTATGTTGTGTGTTGTGGAGGTCATCACCCTGTGTTGTGGAGGTCGTCACCCTGTGTTGTGGAGGTCGTCACCCTGTGTTGTGTGTTGTGGAGGTCATCACCCTGTGTTGTGTGTTGTGGAGCTCATCACCCTGTGTTGTGTGTTGTGGAGGTCATCACCCTGTGTTGTGTGTTGTGGAGGTCATCACCCTGTGTTGTGTGTTGTGGAGGTCATCACCCTGTGTTGTGTGTTGTGGAGGTCATCACCCTGTGTTGTGTGTTGTGGAGGTCATTACCCTGTGTTGTGGAGGTCATCACCCTGTGTTCTGGAGGTCATCACCCTGTGTTGTGTGTTGTGAAGGTCATCACCCTGTGTTGTGTGTTGTGTAGGTCATCACCCTGTGTTGTGTGTTGTGGAGGCCATCACTTGTATTGTGTGTTGTGGAGGTCATCACCCTGTGTGGTGTGTTGTGGAGGTCATCTCCCTGTGTTGTGTGTTGTGGAGGTCATCACCCTGTGTTGTGTGTTGTGGAGGTCATCACCCTATGTTGTGTGTTGTGGAGGTCATCACCATGTGTTGTGTGTTGTGGAGGTCATCACCCTGTGTTGTGAGTTGTGGAGGTCATCACCCTGTGTTGTGGAGGTCATCACCCTGTGTTGTGTGTTGTGTAGGTCATCACCCTGTGTTGTGTGTTGTAGAGGTCATCACCCTGTGTTGTGGAGGTCATCACCCTGTGTTGTGTGTTGTGAAGGTCATCACCTGTGTTGTGTGTTGTAGAGGTCATCACCCTGTGTGGTGTGTTGTGGAGGTCATCACCCTGCGTTGTGTGTTGTGGAGGTCATCACCCTGTGTTGTGTGTTGTGGAGGTCATCACCCTGTGTTGTGGAGGTCATCACCCTGTGTTGTGAAGGTCATCATCCTGTGCTGTGTGTTGTTGAGGTCATCACCCTGTGCTGTGTGTTGTTGAGGTCATCACCCTGTGTTGTGGAGGTCATCACCCTGTGTTGTGGAGGTCATCACCCTGTGTTGTGGAGGTCATCACCCTGTGTTGTGAAGGTCATCACCCAGTGTTGTGTGTTGTGGATGTCATTACCCTGTGTTGTGTGTTGTGGAGGTCATCACCCTGTGTTGTGGAGGTCATCACCCTGTGTTGTGGAGGTCATCACCCTGTGTTGTGTGTTGTGGAGGTCATCACCCTGTGTTGTGTGTTGTGGAGGTCATCACCCTGTGTTGTGGAGGTCATCACCCTGTGTTGTAGAGGTCATCACCCTGTGTTGTGTGTTGTGGAGGTCATCACCCTGTGTTGTGGAGGTCAATACCCTGTGTTGTGAAGGTCATCACCCTGTGCTGTGTGTTGTGGAGGCCATCACCCTGTGTTGTGGAGGTCATCACCCTGTGTTGTGGAGGTCATCACCCTGTGTTGTGTGTTGTGGAGGTCATTACCCTGTGTTGTTTGTTGTGGAGGTCATTACCCTGTGTTGTGTGTTGTGGAGGTCATCACCCTTTGTTGTGGAGGTCATCACCCTGTGTTGTGGAGATCATCACCTGTGTGGTGTGTTGTGGAGGTCATCACCTGTGTTGTCGAGGTCATCACCCTGTGTTGTGTGTTGTGGAGGTCATCACCCTGTGTTGTGTGTTGAAGAGGTCATCACCCTATGTTGTGTGTTGTGGAGGTCATCACCCTGTGTTGTGGAGGTCGTCACCCTGTGTTGTGGAGGTCGTCACCCTGTGTTGTGTGTTGTGGAGGTCATCACCCTGTGTTGTGTGTTGTGGAGCTCATCACCCTGTAATGTGTGTTGTGGAGGTCATCACCCTGTGTTGTGTGTTGTGGAGGTCATTACCCTGTGTTGTGTGTTGTGGAGGTCATCACCCTGTGTTGTGGAGGTCATCACCCTGTGTTTTGGAGGTCATTACCCTGTGTTGTGCGTTGTGGAGGTCATCACCCTGTGTTGTGAAGGTCATCACCTGTGTGGTGTGTTGTGGAGGTCATTACCCTGTGTTGTGGAGGTCATCACTTTGTGTTGTGGAGGTCATCACCCTGTGTTGTGGAGGTCATCACCCTGTGTTGTGGAGGTCATTACCCTGTGTTGTGGAGGTCATCACCCTATGTTGTGGAGGTCATCACCCTGTGTTGTGTGTTGTGGAGGTCATCACCCTGTGTTGTGTGTTGTGGAGGTCATCACCCTGTGTTGTGTGTTGTGGAGGTCATCACCCTGTGTTGTGTGTTGTGGAGGTCATCACCCTGTGTTGTGTGTTGTGGAGGTCATCACCCTGTGTTGTGTGTTGTGGATGTCATGACCCTGTGTTGTGTGTTGTGGAGGTCATCACCCTGAGTTGTGGAGGTCATCACCCTGTGTTGTGTGTTGTGGAGGTCATCACCCTGTGTTGTGGAGGTCATCACCCTGTGTTGTGTGTTGCGGAGGTCATCACCCTGTGTTGTGTGTTGTGGAGGTCATTTCCCTGTGTTGTGGAGGTCATCACCCTGTGTTCTGGAGGTCATCACCCTGTGTTGTGTTTTGTGAAGGTCATCACCCTGTGTTGTGTGTTGTGGAGGTCATCACCTGTATTGTGTGTTGCGGAGGTCATCACCCTGTGTTGTGTGTTGTGGAGGTCATTTCCCTGTGTTGTGGAGGTCATCACCCTGTGTTCTGGAGGTCATCATCCTGTGTTGTGTGTTGTGGAGGTCATCACCCTGTGTTGTGTGTTGTGGAGGTCATCACCATGTGTTGTGTGTTGTGGAGGTCATCACCCTGTGTTGTGTGTTGTGGAGGTCATTACCCTGTGTTGTGTGTTATGGAGGTCATCACCCTGTGTTGTGGAGGTCATCACCCTGTGTTGTGGAGGTCATCACCTGTGTGGTGTGTTGTGGAGGTCATCACCTGTGTTGTCGAGGTCATCACCCTGTGTTGTGTGTTGTGGAGGTCATCACCCTGTGTTGTGTGTTGTAGAGGTCATCACCCTATGTTGTGTGTTGTGGAGGTCATCACCCTGTGTTGTGGAGGTCGTCACCCTGTGTTGTGGAGGTCGTCACCCTGTGTTGTGTGTTGTGGAGGTCATCACCCTGTGTTGTGTGTTGTGGAGCTCATCACCCTGTGTTGTGTGTTGTGGAGCTCATCACCCTGTGTTGTGTGTTGTGGAGGTCATCACCCTGTGTTGTGTAGGTCATCACCCTGTGTTGTGTGTTGTGGAGGTCATCACCCTGTGTTGTGTGTTGTGGAGGTCATCACCCTGTGTTGTGTGTTGTGGAGGTCATCACCCTGTGTTGTGGAGGTCATTACCCTGTGTTGTGTGTTGTGGAGGTCATCACCCTGTGTTGTGAAGGTCATCACCTGTGTGGTGTGTTGTGGAGGTCATCACCCTGTGTTGTGGAGGTCATCACCCTGTGTTGTGGAGGTCATCACCCTGTGTTGTGGAGGTCATCACCCTGTGTTGTGGAGGTCATCACCCTGTGTTGTGTAGGTCATCACCCTGTGTTGTGGAGGTCATCACCCTGTGTTGTGTGTTGTGGAGGTCATCACCCTGTGTTGTGGAGGTCATCACCCTGTGTTGTGTGTTGTAGAGGTCATCACCCTGTGTTGTGGAGGACATCACCCTGTGTTGTGTGTTGTGGAGGTCATCACCCTGTGTTGTGGAGGACATCACCCTGTGTTGTGTGTTGTGGAGGTCATCACCCTGTGTTGTGTGTTGTGGAGGTCATCACCTGTGTTGTGTAGGTCATCACCCTGTGTTGTGGAGGTCATCACCCTGTGTTGTGTGTTGTGGAGGTCATCACCCTGTGTTGTGGAGGTCATCACCCTGTGTTGTGTATTGTGGAGGTCATCACCCTGTGTTGTGGAGGACATCACCCTGTGTTGTGTGTTGTGGAGGTCATCACCCTGTGTTGTGGAGGACATCACCCTGTGTTGTGTGTTGCGGAGGTCATCACCCTGTGTTGTGGAGGACATCACCCTGTGTTGTGTGTTGTGGAGGTCATCACCCTGTGTTGTTGAGGTCATCACCCAGTGTTGTGGAGGTCATCACCCTGTGTTGTGGAGGTCATCACCCTGTGTTGTGGAGGTCATCACCCAGTGTTGTGGAGGTCATCACCCTGTGTTGTGGAGGTCATCACCCTGTGTTGTGGAGGTCATCACCCTGTGTTGTGGAGGTCATCACCCTGTGTTGTAGAGGTCATCACCCTGTGTTGTGGAGGTCATCACCCTGTGTTGTGGAGGTCATCACCCTGTGTTGTGGAGGTCATCACCCTGTGTTGTGGAGGTCATCACCCTGTGTTGTGGAGGTCATCACCCTGTGTTGTGGAGGTCATCACCCTGTGTTGTTGAGGTCATCACCCAGTGTTGTGGAGGTCATCACCCTGTGTTGTGGAGGTCATCACCCTGTGTTGTGGTGGTCATCACCCTGTGTTGTGGAGGTCATCACCCTGTGTTGTGGAGGTCATCACCCTGAGTTGTGGAGGTCATCACCCTGTGTTGTGGAGGTCATCACCCTGTGTTGTGGAGGTCATCACCCTGTGTTGTGGAGGTCATCACCCTGTGTTGTGGAGGTCATCACCCTGTGTTGTGGAGGTCATCACCCTGTGTTGTGGAGGTCATCACCCTGTGTTGTGGAGGTAATCACCCTGTGTTGTGGAGGTCATCACCCTGTGTTGTGGAGGTCATCACCCTGTGTTGTGGAGGTCATCACCCTGTGTTGTGGAGGTCATCACCCTGTGTTGTGGAGGTCATCACCCTGTGTTGTGGAGGTCATCACCCTGTGTTGTGGAGGTCATCACCCTGTGTTGTGGAGGTCATCACCCTGTGTTGTGGAGGTCATCTCCCTGTGTTGTGGAGGTCATCACCCTGTGTTGTGGAGGTCATCACCCTGTGTTGTGGAGGTCATCACCCTGTGTTGTGGAGGTCATCACCCTGTGTTGTGGAGGTCATCACCCTGTGTTGTGGAGGTCATCACCCTGTGTTGAGGAGGTCATCACCCTGTGTTGTGGAGGTCATCACCCTGTGTTGTGGAGGTCATCACCCTGTGTTGTGGAGGTCATCACCCTGTGTTGTGAAGGTCATCACCCTGTGCTGTGTGTTGTTGAGGTCATCACCCTGTGTTGTGGAGGTCATCACCCTGTGTTGTGAAGGTCGTCACCCTGTGTTGTGTGTTGTGGATGTCATTACCCTGTGTTGTGTGTTGTGGAGGTCATCACCCTGTGTTGTGTGTTGTGGAGGTCATCACCCTGAGTTGTGGAGGTCATCACTTTGAGTTGTGGAGGTCATCACCCTGAGTTGTGGAGGTCATCACTCTGAGTTGTGGAGGTCATCACCCTGTGTTGTGTGTTGTGGAGGTCATTACCCTGTGTTGTGGAGGTCATCACCCTGTGTTCTGGAGGTCATCACCCTGTGTTGTGTGTTGTGAAGGTCATCACCCTGTGTTGTGTGTTGTGGAGGTCATCACCATGTGTTGTGTGTTGTGGAGGTCATCACCCTGTGTTGTGTGTTGTGGAGGTCATCACCCTGTGTTGTGTGTTGTGGAGGTCATCACCCTGTGTTGTGTGTTGTGGAGGTCATCACCCTGTGTTGTGGAGGTAATCACCCTGTGTTGTGGAGGTCATCACCCTGTGTTGTGGAGGTCATCACCCTGTGTTGTGGAGGTCATCACCCTGTGTTGTGGAGGTCATCACCCTGTGTTGTGGAGGTCATCACCCTGTGTTGTGGAGGTCATCACCCTGTGTTGTGGAGGTCATCACCCTGTGTTGTGGAGGTCATCACCCTGTGTTGTGGAGGTCATCACCCTGTGTTGTGGAGGTCATCACCCTGTGTTGTGGAGGTCATCACCCTGTGTTGTGGAGGTCATCACCCTGTGTTGTGGAGGTCATCACCCTGTGTTGTGGAGGTCATCACCCTGTGTTGTGGAGGTCATCACCCTGTGTTGAGGAGGTCATCACCCTGTGTTGTGGAGGTCATCACCCTGTGTTGTGGAGGTCATCACCCTGTGTTGTGGAGGTCATCACCCTGTGTTGTGAAGGTCATCACCCTGTGCTGTGTGTTGTTGAGGTCATCACCCTGTGTTGTGGAGGTCATCACCCTGTGTTGTGAAGGTCGTCACCCTGTGTTGTGTGTTGTGGATGTCATTACCCTGTGTTGTGTGTTGTATAGGTCATCACCCTGTGTTGTGTGTTGTGGAGGTCATCACCCTGAGTTGTGGAGGTCATCACTCTGTGTTGTGGAGGTCATCACCCTGAGTTGTGGAGGTCATCACTCTGAGTTGTGGAGGTCATCACCCTGTGTTGTGTGTTGTGGAGGTCATTACCCTGTGTTGTGGAGGTCATCACCCTGTGTTCTGGAGGTCATCACCCTGTGTTGTGTGTTGTGAAGGTCATCACCCTGTGTTGTGTGTTGTGGAGGTCATCACCATGTGTTGTGTGTTGTGGAGGTCATCACCCTGTGTTGTGTGTTGTGGAGGTCATCACCCTGTGTTGTGTGTTGTGGAGGTCATCACCCTGTGTTGTGTGTTGTGGAGATCATCACCCTGTGTTGTGGAGGTCATCACCCTGTGTTGTGTGTTGTGGAGGTCATCACCCTGTGTTGTGTGTTGTGGAGGTCATCACCCTGTGTGGTGTGTTGTGGAGGTCATCACCCTGTGTTGTGTGTTGTAGAGGTCATCACTTTGTGTTGTGTGTTGTAGAGGTCACCACCCTGTGTTGTGTGTTGTGGAGGTCATCACCCTGTGTTGTGGAGGTCATCACCCTGTGTTGTGGAGGTCTTCACCCTGTGTTGTGTGTTATGGAGGTCATCACCCTGTGTTGTGTGTTGTGGAGGTCATCACCTGTGTTGTGTAGGTCATCACCCTGTGTTGTGGAGGTCATCACCCTGTGTTGTGTGTTGTGGAGGTCATCACCCTGTGTTGTGGAGGTCATCACCCTGTGTTGTGTGTTGTAGAGGTCATCACCCTGTGTTGTGGAGGACATCACCCTGTGTTGTGTGTTGTGGAGGTCATCACCCTGTGTTGTGGAGGACATCACCCTGTGTTGTGTGTTGTGGAGGTCATCACCCTGTGTTGTGTGTTGTGGAGGTCATCACCTGTGTTGTGTAGGTCATCACCCTGTGTTGTGGAGGTCATCACCCTGTGTTGTGTGTTGTGGAGGTCATCACCCTGTGTTGTGGAGGTCATCACCCTGTGTTGTGTATTGTGGAGGTCATCACCCTGTGTTGTGGAGGACATCACCCTGTGTTGTGTGTTGTGGAGGTCATCACCCTGTGTTGTGGAGGACATCACCCTGTGTTGTGTGTTGCGGAGGTCATCACCCTGTGTTGTGGAGGACATCACCCTGTGTTGTGTGTTGTGGAGGTCATCACCCTGTGTTGTTGAGGTCATCACCCAGTGTTGTGGAGGTCATCACCCTGTGTTGTGGAGGTCATCACCCTGTGTTGTGGAGGTCATCACCCTGTGTTGTTGAGGTCATCACCCAGTGTTGTGGAGGTCATCACCCTGTGTTGTGGAGGTCATCACCCTGTGTTGTTGAGGTCATCACCCAGTGTTGTGGAGGTCATCACCCTGTGTTGTGGAGGTCATCACCCTGTGTTGTGGAGGTCATCACCCTGTGTTGTGGAGGTCATCACCCTGTGTTGTGGAGGTCATCACCCTGTGTTGTGGAGGTCATCACCCTGTGTTGTGGAGGTCATCACCCAGTGTTCTGGAGGTCATCACCCTGTGTTGTGGAGGTCATCACCCTGTGTTGTGGAGGTCATCACCCAGTGTTGTGGAGGTCATCACCCTGTGTTGTGGAGGTCATCACCCTGTGTTGTGGTGGTCATCACCCTGTGTTGTGGAGGTCATCACCCTGTGTTGTGGAGGTCATCACCATGTGTTGTGGAGGTCATCACCCTGTGTTGTGGAGGTCATCACCCTGTGTTGTGGAGGTCATCACCCTGTGTTGTGGAGGTCATCACCCTGTGTTGTGGAGGTCATCACCCTGTGTTGTGGAGGTCATCACCCTGTGTTGTGGAGGTCATCACCCTGTGTTGTGGAGGTCATCACCCTGTGTTGTGGAGGTCATCACCCTGTGTTGTGGAGGTAATCACCCTGTGTTGTGGAGGTCATCACCCTGTGTTGTGGAGGTCATCACCCTGTGTTGTGGAGGTCATCACCCTGTGTTGTGGAGGTCATCACCCTGTGTTGTGGAGGTCATCACCCTGTGTTGTGGAGGTCATCACCCTGTGTTGTGGAGGTCATCACCCTGTGTTGTGGAGGTCATCACCCTGTGTTGTGGAGGTCATCACCCTGTGTTGTGGAGGTCATCACCCTGTGTTGTGGAGGTCATCACCCTGTGTTGTGGAGGTCATCACCCTGGCATCTTGTGAAGGACAGTTGAACAAGTTCCATTACAGTAATGACTGGCGGCAGTAACTGGGGACATGAAGGTCTTGATCCCTTGAGAACAGACAACAGGCGGTAAATAAATGTTAATAATACGATGGTCAGCCAGTGTTGAGGCGGATGGGGGGGGGTGTGGCCCAGCTACACACCCACACTAGAGGGATGTGGCCCAGCTACACACCCACACTAGAGGGATGTGGCCCAGCTACACACCCACACTAGAGGGGGTATGGCCCAGCTACACACCCACACTAGAGGGAGTGTGGCCCAGCTACACACGCACACTAGAGGGGTGTGGCCCAGCTACACACCCACACTAGAGGGGTGTGGCCCAGCTACACACCCACACTAGAGGGTTGTGGCCCAGCTACACACCCACACTAGAGGGGTGTGGCCCAGCTACACTCCCACACTAGAGGGGTGTGGCCCAGCAACACACCCACACTAGAGGGGTGTGGCCCAGCTACACTCCCACACTAGAGGGGTGTGGCCCAGCTACACACCCACACTAGAGGGGTGTGGCCCAGCTACACACCCACACTAGAGGGGTGTGGCCCAGCTACGCACCCACACTAGAGGGGTGTGGCCCAGCTACACTCCCACACTAGAGGGGTGTGGCCCAGCTACACACCCACACTAGAGGGGTGTGGCCCAGCTACACTCCCACACTAGAGGGGTGTGGCCCAGCTACACACCCACACTAGAGGGGATGTGGCCCAGCTACACTCCCACACTAGAGGGGTTGTGGCCCAGCTACACTCCCACACTAGAGGGGTGTGGCCCAGCTACACTCCCACACTAGAGGGGTGTGGCCCAGCTACACACCCACACTAGAGGGGTGTGGCCCAGCTACACACCCACACTAGAGGGGTGTGGCCCAGCTACACACCCACACTAGAGGGGTGTGTCCCAGCTACACACCCACACTAGAGAGGTGTGGCCCAGCTACACTCCCACACTAGAGGGGTGTGGCCCAGCTACACTCCCACACTAGAGGGGTGTGGCCCAGCTACACACCCACACTAGAGGGGTGTGGCCCAGCTACACACCCACACTAGAGGGGTGTGGCCCAGCTACACACCCACACTAGAGGGGTGTGGCCCAGCTACACACCCACACTAGAGGGATGTGGCCCAGCTACACACCCACACTAGAGGGATGTGGCCCAGCTACACACCCACACTAGAGGGGTGTGGCCCAGCTACACACCCACACTAGAGGGGTGTGGCCCAGCTACACACCCACACTAGAGGGGTGTGTCCCAGCTACACACCCACACTAGAGAGGTGTGGCCCAGCTACACTCCCACACTAGAGGGGTGTGGCCCAGCTACACTCCCACACTAGAGGGGTGTGGCCCAGCTACACACCCACACTAGAGGGGTGTGGCCCAGCTACACACCCACACTAGAGGGGTGTGGCCCAGCTACACACCCACACTAGAGGGGTGTGGCCCAGCTACACACCCACACTAGAGGGATGTGGCCCAGCTACACACCCACACTAGAGGGGTGTGGCCCAGCTACACACCCACACTAGAGGGGTGTGGCCCAGCTACACCCACACTAGAGGGGTGTGGTCCAGCTACACACCCACAATAGAGGGGTGTGGCCCAGCTACACCCACACTAGAGGGGTTTGGCCCAGCTACACTCACACACTAGAGGGGTGTGACCCAGTTACACAACCACACTAGAGGGGTGTGGCCCAGCTACATTCCCACACTAGAGGGGTGTGACCCAGTTACACACCCACACTAGAGGGGTGTGGCCCAGCTACACTCCCACACTAGAGGGGTGTGACCCAGTTACACACCCACACTAGAGGGGTGTGGCCCAGCTACACACCCACACTAGAGGGGTGTGGCCCAGCTACGCACCCACACTAGAGGGGTGTGGCCCAGCTACACTCCCACACTAGAGGGGTGTGACCCAGTTACACACCCACATTAGAGGGGTGTGACCCAGTTACACACCCACACTAGAGGGGTGTGGCCCAGCTACACACCCACACTAGAGGGGTGTGGCCCAGCTACGCACCCACACTAGAGGGGTGTGGCCCAGCTACACTCCCACACTAGAGGGGTGTGGCCCAGCTACACTCCCACACTAGAGGGGTGTGACCCAGTTACACAACCACACTAGAGGGGTGTGGCCCAGCTACACTCCCACACTAGAGGGGTGTGACCCAGTTACACACCCACACTAGAGGGGTGTGGCCCAGCTACACTCCCACACTAGAGGGGATGTGGCCCAGCAACACTCCCACACTAGAGGGGATGTGGCTCAGCTACACTCCCAGACTAGAGGGATGTGGCCCAGCTACACACCCACACTAGAGGGGTGTGGCCCAGCTACACCCACACTAGAGGGGTGTGGCCCAGCTACACACCCACACTAGAGGGGTGTGGCCCAGCTACACCCACACTAGAGGGGTGTGGTCCAGCTACACACCCACAATAGAGGGGTGTGGCCCAGCTACACCCACACTAGAGGGGTGTGGCCCAGCTACACTCACACACTAGAGGGGTGTGACCCAGTTACACAACCACACTAGAGGGGTGTGGCCCAGCTACATTCCCACACTAGAGGGGTGTGACCCAGTTACACACCCACACTAGAGGGGTGTGGCCCAGCTACACTCCCACACTAGAGGGGTGTGACCCAGTTACACAAACACACTAGAGGGGTGTGGCCCAGCTACACACCCACACTAGAGGGGTGTGGCCCAGCTACGCACCCACACTAGAGGGGTGTGGCCCAGCTACACTCCCACACTAGAGGGGTGTGACCCAGTTACACACCCACACTAGAGGGGTGTGACCCAGTTACACACCCACACTAGAGGGGTGTGGCCCAGCTACACACCCACACTAGAGGGGTGTGGCCCAGCTACGCACCCACACTAGAGGGGTGTGGCCCAGCTACACTCCCACACTAGAGGGGTGTGGCCCAGCTACACTCCCACACTAGAGGGGTGTGACCCAGTTACACAACCACACTAGAGGGGTGTGGCCCAGTTACACAACCACACTAGAGGGGTGTGGCCCAGCTACACTCCCACACTAGAGGGGTGTGACCCAGTTACACACCCACACTAGAGGGGTGTGGCCCAGCTACACTCCCACACTAGAGGGGTGTGACCCAGTTACACACCCACACTAGAGGGGTGTGGCCCAGCTACACACCCACACTAGAGGGGTGTGGCCCAGCTACACACCCACACTAGAGGGGTGTGGCCCAGCTACGCACCCACACTAGAGGGGTGTGGCCCAGCTACACTCCCACACTAGAGGGGTGTGGCCCAGCTACACACCCACACTAGAGGGGTGTGGCCCAGCTACACTCCCACACTAGAGGGGTGTGGCCCAGCTACACACCCACACTAGAGGGGATGTGGCCCAGCTACACTCCCACACTAGAGGGGTTGTGGCCCAGCTACACTCCCACACTAGAGGGGTGTGGCCCAGCTACACTCCCACACTAGAGGGGTGTGGCCCAGCTACACACCCACACTAGAGGGGTGTGGCCCAGCTACACACCCACACTAGAGGGGTGTGGCCCAGCTACACACCCACACTAGAGGGGTGTGTCCCAGCTACACACCCACACTAGAGAGGTGTGGCCCAGCTACACTCCCACACTAGAGGGGTGTGGCCCAGCTACACTCCCACACTAGAGGGGTGTGGCCCAGCTACACACCCACACTAGAGGGGTGTGGCCCAGCTACACACCCACACTAGAGGGGTGTGGCCCAGCTACACACCCACACTAGAGGGGTGTGGCCCAGCTACACACCCACACTAGAGGGATGTGGCCCAGCTACACACCCACACTAGAGGGATGTGGCCCAGCTACACACCCACACTAGAGGGGTGTGGCCCAGCTACACCCACACTAGAGGGGTGTGGCCCAGCTACACCCACACTAGAGGGGTGTGGCCCAGCTACACCCACACTAGAGGGGTGTGGCCCAGCTACACCCACACTAGAGGGGTGTGGCCCAGCTACACACCCACACTAGAGGGGTGTGGCCCAGCTACACACCCACACTAGAGGGGGTGTGGCCCAGCTACACTCCCACACTAGAGGGGGTGTGGCCCAGCTACACTCCCACACTAGAGGGGTGTGGCCCAGCTACACACCCACACTAGAGGGGTGTGGTCCAGCTACACACCCACACTAGAGGGGTGTGGCCCAGCTACACACCCACACTAGAGGGGGTGTGGCCCAGCTACACTCCCACACTAGAGGGGGTGTGGCCCAGCTACACTCCCACACTAGAGGGGTGTGGCCCAGCTACACACCCACACTAGAGGGGTGTGGTCCAGCTACACACCCACACTAGAGGGGGTATGGCCCAGCTACACACCCACACTAGAGGGGTGTGGCCCAGCTACACACCCACACTAGAGGGGGTGTGGCCCAGCTACACTCCCACACTAGAGGGGTTGTGGCCCAGTTACACCCACACTAGAGGGGTGTGGCCCAGCTACACACCCACACTAGAGGGGTGTGGCCCAGCTACACACCCACACTAGAGGGGTGTGGCCCAGCTACACTCCCACACTAGAGGGGATGTGGCCCAGCTACACCCCCACACTAGAGGGGATGTGGCCCAGCAACACTCCCACACTAGAGGGCATGTGGCTCAGCTACACTCCCACACTAGAGGGATGTGGCCCAGCTACACACCCACACTAGAGGGGTGTGGCCCAGCTACACCCACACTAGAGGGGTGTGGCCCAGCTACACACCCACACTAGAGGGGTGTGGCCCAGCTACACCCACACTAGAGGGGTGTGGCCCAGCTACACACCCACAATAGAGGGGTGTGGCCCAGCTACACCCACACTAGAGGGGTGTGGCCCAGCTACACTCCCACACTAGAGGGGTGTGGCCCAGCTACACCCACACTAGAGGGGTGTGGCCCAGCTATACACCCACACTAGAGGGGTGTGGCCCAGCTACACTCCCACACTAGAGGGGATGTGGCCCAGCAACACTCCCACACTAGAGGGGATGTGGCTCAGCTACACTCCCACACTAGAGGGATGTGGCCCAGCTACACACCCACACTAGAGGGGTGTGGCCCAGCTACACCCACACTAGAGGGGTGTGGCCCAGCTACACACCCACACTAGAGGGGTGTGGCCCAGCTACACCCACACTAGAGGGGTGTGGCCCAGCTACACTCCCACACTAGAGGGGTGTGGCCCAGCTACACACCCACACTAGAGGGGTGTGGCCCAGCTACACTCCCACACTAGAGGGGATGTGGCCCAGCTACACTCCCACACTAGAGGGGATGTGGCCCAGCAACACTCCCACACTAGAGGGGATGTGGCTCAGCTACACTCCCACACTAGAGGGATGTGGCCCAGCTACACACCCACACTAGAGGGGTGTGGCCCAGCTACACCCACACTAGAGGGGTGTGGCCCAGCTACACACCCACACTAGAGGGGTGTGGCCCAGCTACACCCACACTAGAGGGGTGTGGTCCAGCTACACACCCACAATAGAGGGGTGTGGCCCAGCTACACCCACACTAGAGGGGTGTGGCCCAGCTACACTCACACACTAGAGGGGTGTGACCCAGTTACACAACCACACTAGAGGGGTGTGGCCCAGCTACATTCCCACACTAGAGGGGTGTGACCCAGTTACACACCCACACTAGAGGGGTGTGGCCCAGCTACACTCCCACACTAGAGGGGTGTGACCCAGTTACACACCCACACTAGAGGGGTGTGGCCCAGCTACACACCCACACTAGAGGGGTGTGGCCCAGCTACGCACCCACACTAGAGGGGTGTGGCCCAGCTACACTCCCACACTAGAGGGGTGTGACCCAGTTACACACCCACATTAGAGGGGTGTGACCCAGTTACACACCCACACTAGAGGGGTGTGGCCCAGCTACACACCCACACTAGAGGGGTGTGGCCCAGCTACGCACCCACACTAGAGGGGTGTGGCCCAGCTACACTCCCACACTAGAGGGGTGTGGCCCAGCTACACTCCCACACTAGAGGGGTGTGACCCAGTTACACAACCACACTAGAGGGGTGTGGCCCAGCTACACTCCCACACTAGAGGGGTGTGACCCAGTTACACACCCACACTAGAGGGGTGTGGCCCAGCTACACTCCCACACTAGAGGGGATGTGGCCCAGCAACACTCCCACACTAGAGGGGATGTGGCTCAGCTACACTCCCAGACTAGAGGGATGTGGCCCAGCTACACACCCACACTAGAGGGGTGTGGCCCAGCTACACCCACACTAGAGGGGTGTGGCCCAGCTACACACCCACACTAGAGGGGTGTGGCCCAGCTACACCCACACTAGAGGGGTGTGGTCCAGCTACACACCCACAATAGAGGGGTGTGGCCCAGCTACACCCACACTAGAGGGGTGTGGCCCAGCTACACTCACACACTAGAGGGGTGTGACCCAGTTACACAACCACACTAGAGGGGTGTGGCCCAGCTACATTCCCACACTAGAGGGGTGTGACCCAGTTACACACCCACACTAGAGGGGTGTGGCCCAGCTACACTCCCACACTAGAGGGGTGTGACCCAGTTACACACCCACACTAGAGGGGTGTGGCCCAGCTACACACCCACACTAGAGGGGTGTGGCCCAGCTACGCACCCACACTAGAGGGGTGTGGCCCAGCTACACTCCCACACTAGAGGGGTGTGACCCAGTTACACACCCACACTAGAGGGGTGTGACCCAGTTACACACCCACACTAGAGGGGTGTGGCCCAGCTACACACCCACACTAGAGGGGTGTGGCCCAGCTACGCACCCACACTAGAGGGGTGTGGCCCAGCTACACTCCCACACTAGAGGGGTGTGGCCCAGCTACACTCCCACACTAGAGGGGTGTGACCCAGTTACACAACCACACTAGAGGGGTGTGGCCCAGCTACACTCCCACACTAGAGGGGTGTGACCCAGTTACACACCCACACTAGAGGGGTGTGGCCCAGCTACACTCCCACACTAGAGGGGTGTGACCCAGTTACACACCCACACTAGAGGGGTGTGGCCCAGCTACACACCCACACTAGAGGGGTGTGGCCCAGCTACGCACCCACACTAGAGGGGTGTGGCCCAGCTACACTCCCACACTAGAGGGGTGTGACCCAGTTACACACCCACACTAGAGGGGTGTGACCCAGTTACACACCCACACTAGAGGGGTGTGGCCCAGCTACACACCCACACTAGAGGGGTGTGGCCCAGCTACGCACCCACACTAGAGGGGTGTGGCCCAGCTACACTCCCACACTAGAGGGGTGTGGCCCAGCTACACTCCCACACTAGAGGGGTGTGACCCAGTTACACACCCACACTAGAGGGGTGTGGCCCAGCTACACTCCCACACTAAGAACATAAGAACATAAGAACAAAGGCAACTGCAGAAGGCCTGTTGGCCCATACGAGGCAGCTCCTATTTATAACCACCCAATCCCACTCATATACATGTCCAACCCGCGTTTGAAACAATCGAGGGACACCACCTCCACAATGTTACGCAGCAATTTTTTCCACAAATCAACAACCCTGTTACCGAACCAGTATTTACCCAAGTCTTTCCTAAATCTAAACTTATCCAATTTATACCCATTGTTTCGTGTTCTGTCTTGTGTTGATACTTGTAATACCCTATTAATAACTACTTTGTTATTTCCATTCATCCACTTGTAAACCTCTATCATGTCACCCCTAACTCTTCGCTTTTCCAGTGAATGCAACTTAAGCTTTGTTAATCTTTCTTCAAATGAAAGATTTCTAATTTGGGGAATTAACTTAGTCATCCTACGCTGGACACGTTGAAGTGAATTTATATTCATTTTATAGTACGGCGACCGAAACTGAGCTGCATAATCTAAATGGGGCCTAACCAGAGCAAGATATAGCTGAAGAACCACACCAGGTGTCTTGTTACTAACGCTTCGATTAATAAATCCCAGTGTCCTATTTGCCTTATTACGAACATTCATGCATTGATCCTTTTGTTTTAAATTCTTACCTATCATAACTCCCAGATCCCTTTCGCAATTCGACTTCGCAATCTCAAAACCGTCAAGCTCGTATCTTGTAACTATCATCATTACCTAGCCTCAAAACTTTACATTTATCAGCATTAAACTGCATCTGCCAATCCTTTGACCATTTCAAAACCTTATTTAGATCAACTTGAAGTGATAGTGAGTCTTCTTCCGTGTTAATTTCCCTGCCGATTTTTGTATCATCGGCAAATTTGCAGATGTTGCAACTCAAACCTGAATCTAAATCATTGATATATATTATAAACAACAGAGGTCCCAGGACAGAGCCCTAAGGCACTCCACTTACAACATTTTTCCACCCTGACTTAACCCCATTTATACTAAGTCTCTGTTTCCTTTGGAATAGCCATGCCCTAATCCAACCTAATATAGCACCTTCAATACCATGAGCCTCTATTTTTTTAATCAGTCTTTCATGCAACCCGTTCTCACACAAGACAGCACATATATGACTTAATGCTTAAAGTCAATATGTTGAATATGAATTAGTAAATATGTGATATATTCCCAGTTACTTTTTTTACCAAGGCCCAAACTCTTCCTCACGTACCAATTTACGTGTCACAGTACCCGTCCGTCAACATAGATAGCAGAATATTCGTGATTGGTTCAATTATAAGGAAAATTGTAGTTTTCAGGTCCCACATGGGTTGTGAAATTTACCTACTGTTGTCCATGCTCTTATAATATTACAGATCAGCTATATCCTATTGAAGGCTCGTAGTTTTGTTTTGAGAAATATTAGTTGTTCTTAGTAAATTATAATAAGCACTATAAATTATTACATAGAATAACAGTGCTTCACCAATCAATATTATATACCATAGTTTGGCTTTAAAAATCTTTAAAGAATGTTTTGTAGGAACGCTAACAGAAAACGATGTTACATTTGAATGTCTATGGGGTAAACTACTGCAAACAGGACGGTATTGTGTCTACTATACCAACTATAGCTAGGATGGGTATATTGTCACCTACCGCCTGTTAGGTGGGAAAGGGGTCCAATACCACCCACAGGATGGGTATGAGGGTCACATCCACCCACAGGATGAGTATGGGGATCACATCCACCCACAGGAAGGGTATGGGGTCCAATACCACCCACAGGATGAGTATGGCGTCCACTACAACCCACAGGATGGGTATGGGGCTCCAACCACCCATAGAATGGGTATGGGGCTCCAACCACAAATAAAATGGGTATAGGGTCCAATAATACCCACTGGATGTTTAAGGCGTCCATTGCCGCGCGTCGAGCTCGAAAACCGCAGCATTCATCTCAGAACCATGCCTATTTCACACAGATTCCTTAATAAACGTAAGAGTTTTATATGTCACAAGAAAGATAGAAATATAAGCTTCATTCTAAATACCTTACCATGGGCATATTTAAATTTAAAGCGAAGATACGTGTACTTTTATAATAGCCGAGCTTTAACCCCGGACAGATTGATCGACCGAGCAACTCTCTCAGAACAATGTTTATTTCACGTGAATTCGTTAATAAACATATATGTTTTATATGTCTCAAGAAAGGCAGACATATAAGCTTCACTTTAAACACTTTACCATAGACATATTTAAAGTTCTAATGAAGATACATGTATTTTAAAAATTACGGAGCTCCCACCCCATACAGACTGAACGACAGAGCAACTCTCTCTCAGATCAATGTTTATTTCACGTAAATTCGTTAATAAACACAAATGTTTTATATGTCTTAAGCAAGATAGAAATAAGAGCTTCATTTTCAATACATTACAATAGACATATTTATAGCTCAAGTGAAGATACATATGTTTTTATAGTAGCGCTCAGTAGCTTGTCGGGCATGGAGTGCAGACGCCTACGCACTTGCCGATATATTGTATAATTAACAAAGATACGCTAATAAAGCCTAAAATCTTATATGCCTCCAGAAAGACCGATATATGAACATTATTATGATTTCACCAAATGAAATATATCATGTTCGAGAACAAAGATATATCAATTTTAAATTAAGTTTCGA